>NW_027361738.1:79970000-80127500 GCF_039654945.1 Dendrobates tinctorius
AAGCATACCTGTGCATGGTCTGCGTACCCAATGCTAAAGAGAGGGTACGCAGGTCGCATACAGCGTCATGCGCCCATAGGCGGAGCTGACCGGAGGAGGTGCGGCAGGGGGCGGAGCTTTACGGCGAGCGTGCGCTGCGCCTCAAAACGCTAGTGTGAAACTAGCCTTACACTTCACTGTCAACTGCAGCCCTCTAGTGAGAGTCGCCTTGGCAGTTACCGTAATTTCACCGTGTGATGTCATCACTTGCCATGGATTACTAATCACCAGTAACAGTAACTGTCAGAAGTGGCAAAAACATGCAACCAATCCAGTTTACATGCAACCAACAAGAGAAAGAAGTGTGTATAATGGACGCGATCAACCCCATGATCATAACAACAATATAACACAAAAATATATAAACAAATGAATAAATTTTATTAACACAAAAAATTCCACACAAAGAGTGACATTGATAGGAATAAAAACAATTAAAAAAGGCCAGGAAAAATGTGGCCGTAACACTCCAAGAAAGGTTCTAAAATAAGAACCTAATGCTCCACTCCTCCACGATGCTAAGGCAAAGGGTTTGTATAGGAATAAATATACAGTACTCTATACAGCAAAGATGCAAAAATAATTCACAAGACAAAAATTCAATAGATAAAGATGTCAAATATAATAAAGATTTGTATCATGACAAGGCATTATGTGCAAAATCAGCAAGTAATGTGCAGGTTGCTGCAAGATGAAAAAAAAAATCCAGTTTACATGAAATTGTCCTTTAAGTGACTTGTACCGGATTAGATAACGGCTTTCTTCCAAAAAAACCCCGCGCCGCGCCGCACCTGACCACAGGATATGTGTGGTTTTGTAACTTAGCGCCATAGAAGTGAATAGAGCTGAGCTGTAATACCGGACACAGCCGACAGACAGGTGTGGCGCTGTTTTTAGTAGAAAGGAGACAATATATTTAAAATCTTGTACAACCCTCTTGGGTTCCTTCCCTTATACCAAAACTTTACACAAGAGATATCAATTTAAAATACTTACATATCAAGGAAATAACTTCTTCAGAGAGGAAGGGGATAGGAGCTCTAGTGCCACCCATTGGAGGTAGAAATCCTAAAAGTCAAGATCGACCCTTTATGGGGCCTCGTCTCATCACTTAGGATAGTAAACAAAACCAGAAACTTTATTTGCAGACAAGTGTTTGAGGCTTTTTGCTTCTCATCAGTGAAAAGATCCATCCAATAGTTGGCACTAGAGCTCCTGTCCTCTTCCTGGACAAACTACATGCATATTTAAATTCCTAGGGAAGCACTTTATGGCCTATAAGTCTCCCTACACCAACTTGGCACTCTCTTCAAGGAGAAACTTTACCCCTTACCATCTAAATATTACATAACTGTGATTAAAATGGTAATAGATAAAGATTTATGGCAGTTACTATATATTCTTAATTAAACCTAATCTATGCATTGCTCTGTATTGTACCCACGTATGGATAGTGGATACAAAGACAGAAGGCTGGTTGCATAAATTACACATTTTGCTCATCAGCTAAATCAAAGTTCAAATATTATTAGAGAATGAGGGAAATGAGGAGGGGAAGTCACAGACACAAGGGATAGGATAGCACATAAATCAGGAGATAATAAAAGCATACTCACACTCCACTAACTGTAACCCTCAGAGGAGAGTTCCGCTCGGCAGTTCCTTTTATATCACCGGCACAACATTCCGTGACCTCATAATCGGCAATCACAGACAATGCCCAATACATGGAATGGGCTTCTAGCCTCTTATGGACACAACTGGATTTAGACCATTTTGCTTTATTTATGTTTTTATCATTGCATTGCATTCTTTTTCTATAATTTAATTATTAATTTAATATAATTTAATTTAATTTTGTGACTTTTTTTTCTTATTTGGCATTAAGGAAGGAGTGAAATTATCCTCAGAAACGCATTTAGCGAATACTATATCCATCTAAATTTATCCAGCCGTTAAACTACAAGTTACAACATCTCCGAGTGTTCCATTATCTAATTGTAAGCATTCTGTGTGCACTGTGGAGCCACGAGCTTCAGTAAGTTCAGGTGCATCACATAAAATGTTTATAAAAATATGTAAATAATAAAATATAAAAATTCTAAATCACCACTTTTCCTCCAATAATAATTTAAAAATTAAAACAAAAATATAATAAATATATTTGGTATGGTAAACAGATTAAAGGTGAACTTCCAGCTCAAGGAACATCAGTGTCAGATAGCACCATCTGTCGTTGTATGAGCCAAAGTGGACTTCATGGGAGACGACCAAGGAGGACACCATTGTTGAAAAAAAAACATAAAAAAGGCCAGACTGGAATTTGCCAAACTACATGTTAAAACAGATATAGAGCACAATGCACAGGATATTGCAGTAAGGAACACCTGTTCCCATGCAGGGACTGAGATATAAAAAGTTCAGTGTAAGGAAAACTAAAGACCCAACTCAGAAAAGATGGCACATAATAGATCCAAGGTACTATACAAGATTATAATTTTATTGAAAATATTTAAAAACATATAACCATATTGTGAATAGGAATTACTAAGATGGTGAAAAAAATACCAAAATATGGCAGGAAAGAGATAAATATAAGCTATATAGCAAAACTGCTTCAAACATCCCAATATTACATATATTATCGTGATCTGTGTCACACCGCCAAAGACCAATTGAATCAAGTAATAGGACAAATAATATTCAATTACCTCAGACCTGCGGTGCCATGACCCCTACGCGCATTTCGACTGAATGTGCCATCTTCATTGTAGACGACCAAGGATGACACCATTGTTGGAAAAAAAAATCATAAAAAAGGCAGACTTGAATTTGCCAAACTACGTGTTGACAAGCCGCAAAGCTTCTGGGAGAATGTCCTATGGACAGATGAGATAAAAATTGAACTTTTTGGCAAGGCACATCAGCTCTATGTTTACAGATGGAAAAATGGAGCATGTCAAGAAAAAACACTGTCCCTACTGTGAAACATGGAGGAGGCTGTTATGTTCTGGGGCTGCTTTGCTGCATCTGGCACAGGGTGTCTAGAATCTGTGCAGAGTACAATAAAATCTCAAGACTATCAAGGGATTCTAGAGAGAAATGTGCTGCCAAGTGTCAGAAAGCTTGGCCTCAGTCGCAGGTCATGGGTCTTGCAACAGGATAATGACCCAAAACACACAGCTAAAAACACCCAAGAATTGCTAAGAGGAAAATATTGGACTATTCTGAAGTGGCCTTCTATGAGCCCTGACCTAAATCCTATTGAGCATCTTTGGAAAGAGCTGAAACATGGCGTCTGGAAAAGGCAACCTTCAAACACGAGACAAATGGAGCAGTTTGCTCTAGAGGAGTGGGCCAAAATACCTGACGAGAGGTGCAGAAGTCTCATTGACAGTTACAGGAATCGTTTGATTGCAATAAAGTACACTGCTCAAAAAAATGAAGGGAACACTTAAACAGCAGAATATAACTCCAAGTAAATCAAACTTCTGTGAAATCAAACTATCCACTTAGGAAGCAACACTGATTGACAATCAATTTCACATGCTGTTGTGCAAATGGAATAGACAACAGATGGAAATTATTGGCTCGGGTAGTGCAGCTCATCCAGGATGGCACATCAATGCGAGCTGTGACAAGGTTTGCTGTGCGGCCCTCCAAAGAAATGCCACCCCACACCATTACTGACCCACTGCCAAAAACCGGTCATGCTGAAGGATGTTGCAGGCAGCAGATCACTCTCCACGGCATCTCCAGACTCTGTCACATGTCCTCAGTGTGAACCTGCTTTCATATGTGAAGAGCACAGGGCGCCAGTGGCGAATTTGCCAATCCTGGTGTTCTGTGGTAAATGCCAAGCGTCCTGCACGGTGTTGGGCTGTGAGCACAACCCTCATCTGTAGACGTCGGTCCCTCAGACCATCCTCATGCAGTCGGTTTCTAACCATTTGTGCAGACACATGCACATTTGTGGCCTGCTGGAGGTCATTTTGCAGGGCTCTGGCAGTGCTCCTCCTTTCACAAAGGTGGAGGTAGCGGTCCTGCTGCTGGGTTGTTGCCTCCTACTGCCCCCTCCACGTCTCCTGGTGTACTGACCTGTCTCCTGGTAGCGCCTCCAGCCTCTTGACACTACACTGACAGACACAGCAAACCTTCTTGCCACAGCTCGCATTGATGTGCCATGCTGGATGAGCTGCACTACCTGAGCCACTCGTGTGGGCTGTAGAGTCTGTCTCATGCTACCACGAGTGTGAAAGCACAGTCAACATTCAAAAATGACCAAAACATCAGCCAGAAAGCATTGGTACTGAGATGTGGTCTGTGGTCCCACCTGCAGAACCACTCCTTTATTGAGGGTGTCTTGGTAATTGCCAATAATTTCCATTTGTTGTCTATTCCATTTGCACAACAGCATGTGAAATTGATTGTCAATCAGTGTTGCTTCCTAAGTGGACAGTTTGATTTCACAGAAGTTTGATTTACTTGGAGTTAGATTCTGTTGTTTAAGCGTTTATTTTTTGAGCAGTATGTTAAGTTAAGGGTACCATCTTCTGTCCGGGCCTATTTCATGAGTTTTATTTTTTAAACAATTCTGTGGAAGCTTGGATAAAAAGAAAAATCTGACTTTCATTTGTTCATTTTCATAGATTTTTTATTTATTATTACTTTTGTAAGATTCATGTTATTTCTGTCACCATTGTGGGTTTTTCTGTCTTTAAACGAGGGGTATCAACAATTTTGACCACTTGTCTTTATTTATGGGTACAATATACAGGCGCTTCTCACATAATTAGAATATCATCAAAAAGTGAATTTATTTCAGTTCTTCAATACAGAAAGTGACTCTCCTATATTCTATAGCGTCATTACACACAGAGTGATCTATTTCACGTGTTTATTTCTGGTAATGTTGATGATTATGGATTACAGCCAATGACAACCCAAAAGTCATTATCTCAGTAAATTAGAATACTTTATAACACCAGATTGAAAAATGATTTTAACTCCTTAATGACCAGTTATTTTTGGTTTTGCTTTTCATTTTTTCTCCCCTTGTTCCCAAAGCCATAACTTTTTTATTTTTTGGTCAATATGGTTATGTGAGGGCTTGTTTTTTTTCTTTCCAGGACGAGTTGTATTTTTGATCAACACTATTAGTTTAAAAATATCGTGAACTGGAAAACGGTAAAAAAAAAATCCAAGTGCGGAAAAATGGCAATTAAGTGCAATGCCACAGTTGTTTTTTGTTTTGCTTTTTTACTATGTTCACTAAATGCTGAAATAGCACAAAAAGAGGACTTAAAAATCCTCCAATAATACAAGAAAACAGCAAAAAAGCAGAGAGGTTTACCCGTCCAGGCCTCCAGACAAATGCACTATCAGGATGCAGTGGACCCATATAATTAAGATGGCAAAACAGGTGCAAGAATACCGATGAGACAACCGCCCACAGCCTACCAATACATGGAGGGGGCGGTTGCTTGGTATATAAATGCACAATAAAAACTTATATGCGGCGCTGTTCACACTATGGCAATGCACGGAATTCAGGTTAACAGCCTAGTAGTGACACCCTTCTATTAGATCAGGCGGGCTGCTTCATGTGTTTTTTTTGCACTTTTTATTCAGGGTGCAGTTGGGTCCATTTGGTCTTGTAAACTGCGGTGTCTGTTCACATGGCATGCATTTTGATAGGCGGGCTGCCCAGCGCTGAGCTAATAGAAGGGTGTCACTACTAGGCTGTTAACCTGGATGCCGTGCATTGCCATAGTGTGAACAGCGCCACATACAAGTTTTTATTGTGCATCAATATACCAAGCAACCTCCCCCTCCATGTATTGGTGGGCTGTGGGCGGTGGTTTCATCGGTATTCTTGCACCTGTGTTGCCGTCTTAATTATATGGGTCCACTGCATTTGTCTGGAGGCCTGGATGGGTAAACCTCTCTGATTTTTTGCTGTTTTCTTCTCTTATGTTCACTAAATGCTACACCTGACCTGTCATTATGATTCTCCAGGTCATAATGAGTATATAGACACCAAACATGTTTAGGTTCTTTGTTATCTAAGTGGTGAAAAAAAATTCCAAACTTTGTTAACCCCTTACTGACCGCTGACAGGATAGTACATCAGCGGTCAGTATTCCTCGCTTTGAAGTGGGCCCGCCTCAAAGCAGCGACATGTCAGCTGTTTTAAACAGCTGACATATGCCCGGAAAAGGCACTAGCGGAATCGCGACCCGCCCGTGCCTATTAACTAGTTAAATCCTGCTGTCAAATGCTGACATTGGGCATTTAACTAGAACTTCTGGCGCACGGCCGGAAATGAGTGCATCGCCGACCCCGTCACGTGATCGGGGGTCAGCGACGCATTGCCATAACTACCTGAGGTCTCCTCGAGACCTCTATGGTTGTTGATGACAGATTGCTATGAGCGCCACCCTGTGGTTGACACTCATAGCAATGCTGCTATTATACTACATAGAGGCAATCTGATCATTGCCTCTATGTAGCAGAGCCTATGGAGGCTATTGAAGCATGCCAAAAGTAAAAAAAAAAAAAAAAAAAAAGGGTTTAAAAATAAAAAAAACATAAAAGTTTAAATCACCCCCCTTTCGCCCCAATCAAAATAAAACAATAAAAAAATCAAACCTACACATATTTGGTATCGCCACATTCAGAATCGCCCGATCTATCAATAAAAAAAGGATTAATCCGATTGCTAAATGGCGTAGCGATAAAAAAAATCAAAACGCCAGAATTACGTTTTATTGGTCACCGCAACATTGAATTAAAATGCAATAATGGGCGATCAAAAGACCATATCTGCACAAACGTGGTATCATTAAGAACGTCATCTCGGCACGCAAAAGATAAGCCCTCACCCAACCCCAGATCACGAAAAATGGAGACACTACGGGTCTCGGAAAATGATGCAATTATTTTTTTTTGCAAACTTCGGAATTTTTTTTCACCACTTAGATAAAAGAGAACCTAGACATGTCTGGTGTCTATGAACTCGTAATGACCTGGAGAATCATAATGGCAGGTTAGATTTAGCATTTAGTGGACCTAGCAAAAAATCTAAACAAAAAACAAATGTGGGATTGCACTTTTTTTTTGATATTTCACCACACTTGGAATTTTTTTCCCATTTTCAAGTACAAGACATGGTAAAACCAATGGTGTTGTTCAAAAGCAAAACTCGTCCCACAAAAAATAAGCCCTCACACGGCCATATTGATGGAAAAATAAAAAAGTTATGGCTCTGGAAAGAAGGGGAGCGAAAATCAAAAAAAGCTCCGGTCATTAAGGGGTTAAAAAAAGTTTGCACCATAATCCGATCCCCGTAGTGTCTCCATTTTTCACGATCTCGGGTTTGGTGAGGACTTTTTTTTGCGCACTGAGCTGACGTTTTTAATGAAACCATTTTGATGCAGATATGTTCTTTTGATTGTCCGTTATTGCATTTTATAATAATACAGCCCAGCACGGTATAATACAACCCAGCATGTTATATAGCCCCCCCAGAATGGTATAATACAACCCAGCATGTTATATAGCCCCCCCAGAATGGTATAATACAGCCCAGCATGGTATAATACAGCCCAGCATGGTATCATACAGCCCAGCATGTTATATAGCCCCCCCAGAATGGTATAATACAGCCCAGCATGGTATATAGCCCCCCCAGAATGGTATAATACAGCCCAGCATGGTATAATACAGCCCAGCACGGTATAATACAACCCAGCATGTTATATAGCCCCCCCAGAATGGTATAATACAGCCCAGCATGTTATATAGCCCCCCCAGAATGGTATAATACAGCCCAGCATGGTATATAGTCCCCCAGAATGGTATCATACAGCCCAGCATGTTATATAGCCCCCCCAGAATGGTATAATACAACCCAGCATGTTATATAGCCCCCCCAGAATGGTATAATACAGCCCAGCATGTTATATAGCCCCCCCAGAATGGTATAATACAGCCCAGCATGGTATAATACAGCCCAGCATGGTATCATACAGCCCAGCATGTTATATAGCCCCCCCAGAATGGTATAATACAGCCCAGCATGGTATATAGCCCCCCCAGAATGGTATAATACAGCCCAGCATGTTATATAGCCCCCCCAGAATGGTATAATACAGCCCAGCACGGTATAATACAGCCCAGCATGTTATATAGCCCCCCCAAAATGGTATAATACAGCCCAGCATGGAATAATGCAGCCCAGCATGTTATATAGCCCCCCCAGAATGGTATAATACAGCCCAGCATGGTATATAGCCCCCCCAGAATGGTATAATACAGCCCAGCATGTTATATAGCCCCCCCAGAATGGTATAATACAGCCCAGCATGGTATATAGCCCCCCCAGAATGGTATAATACAGCCCAGCATGTTATATAGCCCCCCCAGAATGGCATAATACAGCCCAGCATGTTATATAGCCCCCCCCAGAATGGTATAATACAGCCCAGCATGTTATATAGCCACCCCAGAATGGAATAATACAGCCCAGCATGGTATATAGCCCCCCAGAATGGTATAATACAGCCCAGCATGGTATAATACAGCCCAGCATGTTATATAGCCCCCCCCAGAATGGTATAATACAGCCCAGCATGGTATAATACAGCCCAGCACGGTATAATACAACCCAGCATGTTATATAGCCCCCCCAGAATGGTATAATACAGCCCAGCATGGTATATAGTCCCCCAGAATGGTATCATACAGCCCAGCATGTTATATAGCCCCCCCAGAATGGTATAATACAACCCAGCATGTTATATAGCCCCCCCAGAATGGTATAATACAGCCCAGCATGTTATATAGCCCCCCCCAGAATGGTATAATACAGCCCGGCATGGTATAATACAGCCCAGCATGGTATCATACAGCCCAGCATGTTATATAGCCCCCCCAGAATGGTATAATACAGCCCAGCATGGTATATAGCCCCCCCAGAATGGTATCATACAGCCCAGCATGTTATATAGCCCCCCCAGAATGGTATAATACAGCCCAGCATGTTATATAGCCCCCCCAGAATGGTATAATACAGCCCAGCATGGTATAATACAGCCCAGCACGGTATAATACAGCCCAGCATGTTATATAGCCCCCCCAGAATGGTATAATACAGCCCAGCATGGTATAATGCAGCCCAGCATGTTATATAGCCCCCCCAGAATGGTATAATACAGCCCAGCATGGTATATAGCCCCCCAGAATGGTATAATACAGCCCAGCATGTTATATAGCCCCCACAGAAAGGTATAATACAGCCCAGCATGGTATATAGCCCCCCCAGAATGGTATAATACAGCCCAGCATGTTATATAGCCCCCCCAGAATGGCATAATACAGCCCAGCATGTTATATAGCCCCCCCAGAATGGTATAATACAGCCCAGCATGTTATATAGCCCCCCCAGAATGGAATAATACAGCCCAGCATGGTATATAGCCCCCCAGAATGGTATAATACAGCCCAGCATGGTATAATACAGCCCAGCATGTTATATAGCCCCCCCCCAGAATGGCATAATACAGCCCAGCATGGTATATAGCCCCCCCAGAATGGTATAATACAGCCCAGCATGTTATATAGCCCCCCCAGAATGGAATAATACAGCCCAGCATGGTATATAGCCCCCCCAGAATGGTATAATACAGCCCAGCATGTTATATAGCCCCCACAGAATGGAATAATACAGCTCAGCATGTTATATAGCCCCCCCAGAATGGAATAATACAGCCCAGCATGGTATATAGCCCCCCAGAATGGTGTAATACAGTCCAGCACGGTATAATACGGCCCAGCATGGTATATAGCCCCCCAGCATGGTATGATATAGCCGAGCATGGTATATAGCCCCCCAACATGGTATAATACAGGCCAGAATGGTATAATACAGCCCAGCATGTTATATAGCCCCCCCAGAATGGAATAATACAGCCCAGCATGGTATATAGCCCCCCAGAATGGTATAATACAGCCCAGAATGGTATAATACAGCCCAGCATGTTATATAGCCCCCCCAGAATGGAATAATACAGCCCAGCATGGTATATAGCCCCCCCAGAATGGTATAATACAGCCCAGCATGTTATATAGCCCCCCCAGAATGGAATAATACAGCTCAGCATGTTATATAGCCCCCCCAGAATGGAATAATACAGCCCAGCATGGTATATAGCCCCCCAGAATGGTGTAATACAGTCCAGCACGGTATAATACGGCCCAGCATGGTATATAGCCCCCCAGCATGGTATGATATAGCCGAGCATGGTATATAGCCCCCCAACATGGTATAATACAGGCCAGCATGGTATATAGAACCCCCAGAGTGCCCCCACAGTCCAGTACTCACACTGATTTAAAAAAAAACTCCTCACCCTCTCCTCGTACCCGCGCTGCTGGCTGCTCCTGTCTCCTCCTGCTCTGTCTGGCACACAGTGAGAGCGCGATGACGTCATCGCGCCCCCGCTGTGTCAGAGGCAGAGCGGGGAATGATGGGAGAGGGAGCGTCAGCTCACACTCTCTCCTCCATCATTGCCTCCTTCAATGCGGCGGCGGCGGTGGGAGTCGGTGCCGGGGGCAGGCGGGCCCCCCTCCCTCACAGGGGCCCCATAGCGGCTGTGTGATGTGCCGCTGGCTGGGGGCCCCTGGGGAAGCGGGGGCCCTAGGCAGCTGCCTGGTCTGCCTGCCCCTAACGCCGGCCCTGGCTGGGAGAAGTCCATAGCATGTTTCATTTACAGTGTCTTATAAAAGTATTCAAACCTGTGAACTGTTCCACATTATTTCACATTACAACCACAAGCTTAGATGTATTTTACTTGGATTTTATGTGATACTAACACAAAGTAACAAGTACTGGTGATGTATAACGAAATGATAGACAGTTTTCTAATTCTAGTTAAAAAAAAATATAAATCTGAAAATTGTGACGTGCCTTTGTATTCAGCCCCCCAGTAGTCTGATACCCCTAAATATAATCCTGGGTGAACAACTGCCTCCGGAAGTCACATACAGCTCTGGCAAAAATTAAGAGACCACTGCAAAATTTTTAGTTTGTCTGATTTTTCTATTTATAGGTATATTTTTGAGTAAAATGTAAATTGCTCTTTTATTCTATAAATTACTGACAACATGTCTCCGAAATTTAAAGCTAAAAATTTTGTATTTATTTGCAGCAAATGAGAAATAATAAAAAAGAAACAGTGCTTTCAGACCTCAAATAATGCTAAGAAACCAAGTTCATAATCATTTAGAAACAACAATATTAATGTTTTAACTCAGGAAGAGTTCAGAAATCAATATTTTGTGGAATAACCATGATTGTTAATCACAGCTTTCATGCGTCTTGGCTGCTTTCCACCAGTCTTTCACACTGCTTTTGGGTGACCTTATGTCACTCCTGGTACAAAAATGTAAGTAGTTCTTCTTTGTTTGATGGCTTGTGACAATCCATCTTCCTCTTGATTACATTCCAGAGGTTTTCAATGGGGTTCAGGTCTGGAGATTGGGCTGGCCATGACAGGGATTTGATGTGGTGGTCCTTCATCCACACATTGATTGACCTAGCTGTGTGGCATGGCGCATTGTCCTGCTGGAAAAAACAGTCCTCAGAGTTCAGGAACATTGCCTGAACAGAAGGAATCAACTGTTTTTCCAGGATAACCTTGTATGCGGCTTGATTCATACGTCCTTGGCAAAGATTAACCTGCCCAATTCCAGCCTTGCTGAAGCATCCCCAGATCATCACCGATCCTCCACCAAATTTCACAGTGGGTGCAAGACACTGTGGCTTGTACACCTCTCCAGGTCTCCGTCTAACCATTAGACAACCAGGTGTTGGGCAAAGCTGAAAATTAGTCTCATCAGAGAAGATTACCTTACTCCGGTCCTCTATGGTCCAATTCTTATGGTCTTTGGCAAACTTTAGCCTTGCTCTCCTGTGCTTCCCATTGATGAAAGGCTTTTTTCTAGCTTTACATGACTTGAAATTAGTAAATTGAGTCCACCCATGTGTAATTTACTCTCAGTATAACTACAGCTGTTCTATGAAAGTCTCAGAGGTTTGTGTGAGAACATTAGGGACCAAACTGCATCATGAAAGCCAAGGGAGGCCAGGGATAAAGTTGTAAAGAGTAAAGCAGGGTTGGGTTATAAAAAAAATTGCCCAAGCTCTGAATATTTCACAAAGAACTGTTTAATCTATCATCCAAAAATGGCAGAACTGCAAACCTACCAAGAAATGGCTGTCCACCTAAATTAACATCCCAAGCAAGCAGAGAACTAATTAAGCAGGTAAGAGGTTCATGGTCACTCCAGAGATGTTGCAGAGATCAACAGTTCACGTGAGAGAATCTGTCCATAGGAAACTATTAGTCATACATTCCACGAATCTGGCCTTTATGGAGGAGTGGCAAGAAGAAAGACATTTTTTAAACCAAACCATGAGAAGTCCCATTTACAGTTTACAAAAAGTTATGTAGGGGACACAGCGAGCATGTGGAAGAAGTTGCTCTGGTCAGATGAGACCAAAATAGAACTTTTTAGACTAAATGCAAAACACTGTGTATGGCGGAAATCTAATACTACACATCACCCTAAACACACCATCCCCACCATAATACATAGTGGGGGATACATCATACTGTGGGGAGGCTTTTCTCCAGCAGGGACAGGAAAGCTGGTCAGAGGTGATGGCAAGATAGATGGAGTTAAATACAGGCCAATACCGAAGAAAAACCTATTAGAGGCTGCAAAAGACTTGAGACTGGGGCTTAGGTTCACCTTCCAGCAGAACAACGACCCCAAACATCCTGCCAGAGCTAGAAGAAGGGGAAAAATGTCACGTCTAGATGTGCAAAGCTGGTAGAGACAGACCCAAAAGACTTGCAGCAGTAATTGCAGCAAAAGTATGAACTCGGTGGGCTGAATATAATGCACCTCACAATTTTCAGACTTATATTTTTAAAATATTTAGAAAACCCTATATCATTTCCTTTCCAATTTACAAATACTTGCTAGTTTGTGTTGATAGATCACATAAAATCCCAATAAAAACATTTTAAGTTTGTGGGTATAAAAAATGTGGAAACGTTCATGGGGTATAAATACTTTTTCATACTTTTTGTATCATGACTTTAACCACCTTAACCTAAGGACTGTGTATTTCTTCCTCTCCGCCTTGGCCCACAGGAAACAATATAGCTCACCATACATGTACTGGTGGCAGATGTGATGCACCTGCAGATGATTCAATATTTTCACTACTTTACCGTCCATCCTCATACGATGTAAAATGTTTTATAAAAAATCATACTAAAATAACGTAAAATATATTACGTGCAGGGAAACTCCCATTGGAACCATTTTTCTTCCTCTCGCAAAATCTCCTGCCATGTTTTCCACTGTTTAAGGTCTCCAGTTCCTCATAAAAATCTGAATTGTGTTTTCCCCAATAAATCACGCGCCGAGGTTCTCAAGTTTATTTTGATAGAGTAAAATTTCTTGACTCCATAAATATCTTGAAAAATAAAGCAATTTTATAAACTGCCGGTGGAAATCTGGTGGGTGAGTTGGAGGAGAGATTCTTATGATTGGCAGGGAGTAAAACACTACTAAAGAAAAAAAAATGCCTGGAATAGCTGGAGCCAGGCGCCATGGCATACTGCTACCATTAGTAATAATGGAATCAGATCACTAAGTATCAGCGCGGTTTTATTATTTATTTTAACACTTTTGGAAGTAGGAAAAAAAATGTTCGCCAAGAAATCAAAGCTATTTCCTGGAAAGGGTTAGAACAGGATAAGCAGAAGGCAAGGAAAAAAAAACTTTTTTCGTGCAAACCCAAACTTTACTCAGTGCCTCGTTGGCACTGGAACTATAAGAATTGTTAGGGATGCCGTTACCAATAGACGTGTCGAGAGAATGACGGAAATGGGAATAAGATCTAGCGCCAATGTGGAAAATACAGTTGTATATGTCTTCATTAAAAAAACCATGCCAGCTTACGCGTTTCAAACCAAGGACTCCATCATATTCACATTCAACAGGGACAGGGTTCAGCTTCGGCACGCTTACTTGTTTTTGATGACACAGAAAGCCGCATTGCTCTTCATGGAGCAATTCTATAGCGACTTCCCACAAGTGTCTAACGGCATTGAAAGCCCATGAAGCTTTTCCATCCTTGGACCACTTCTTGTAGGTACTAGCCACTGTGTACACTCAAAAAGACCCTCCGTTTTGGAGATACTCTGACCTACAATTTGATCCCTATCAAAGTTGCTCAGATCCTTACGTGTGCCCATTTTTTCCTGCTTCTAACACATCAACAAACAACAAACTGTTCACCTCCTGCCTCTTCTATCCCATCTCTTGACTAGTGTCATGGTCAGAAGATAATCGATGTTATTCACTTCTCCTATCAGTGGATTTAATGTTATGTGCTGGCTGTGGTGGTGGCACAATATCTGAGTATTTAGGTAGCTGGGGGCCTCGCTTTTAGGGCATCATTCTGCTCTGTGAGGCACCAGATCTGCTCTGCTCTGCTACATTGCTGGACTCTGCTATAAAATTTCTGTAAGTCACGGGACTTACTCTGTTAATTTGTTCGGCTCTTCTACATCACCACCATGAGTCTCCTGGTCAACTCAAATCTTTTACTCATTACTATAAGACAGCTAACCTACTCTACTCTGCTACATTGCTGGGTTCGGCTACTTAATTACCATACACCTGCCCTACTGAACCCTGCCATACAGCTACCATATGTCTCCTGACCTACTCAATTCTGTCACAGAGCTACTAGAAGTCTCTGTCCTGATCTACTCAATTCTGCTACATCACTGGGCTCTGCTACATCTCTACAGTGAGTCTACTGAGGCACCCGGCTCTACTACATCACGAGTCTATGCTAAATCGCTGTATAATTGCTATTCAGTGCTATGTGATGTACTCCGCTCTGCCAAACCTACAAGTCTTCTCTACCCCGCTTCATCGGTTTCCCCTCACTGAGTTTTCAGCTCTTCCTTGTGATCTCTTATTTGTCACTTTCAGCTGTCGTCCAGCCATTACTGTCTCCATTGCTCATTCCAGTGGATCTCGTTGCACTAATGTCATATCTCTGTGCTGTACTCATCCGGTCCATGGGCCTTGAGAAGCCACATAAGTCCCAGTGCACTGAGTTCCCCCTAATGGTGTCCGGACTCTGGCAGAACTGTGTAACTAGAGCTATAAGAAAGGGAGCCGGGATTTGCAGCTGTGTCAGATAAACATCACTCTGATCACTATTATAGTTACATTATAGGTCCATTTCTTTGACATTAACATCCTCCCACAACACTTTACCTTTACAAACCACCAGGATCACTTGGTGTTACCCCATGTTACCATATATCCCCAAATTTCAAGACAGGTCATATATTGGGCTTAAGGAGCATTTTGCTATCTCCACCTTGGACACCAATGTGTTTGGTCCTTATGAGAAAAGTAGGTTACTATTTGCCTACATCATACTGTCCAATTGTCCCAAAATATCTGTGAGACTCCTGTAAAAAGGGAAAAGTTCTTAAACTTATGGAGGATTTGGCAAATTTTCTTGCACCAAACAAAGTCTTGGAGCGCATGGAACAGGCGTGGATGGACCCGGTTGACAAAAAAGCGCCTGGTTTTAATATGGGAATAACGTATTTATTATTCTTGCTTATATAGTGCCATTAATTCCACAGCGCTTTACAGACATCATCATTGTCCCCATTGGGGGTCATAAATCAGTATATCTTTGAAGTCTGGGAGGAAACCGAGAAAGAGAATTTTTTTCTTTTCATAGCAGTTTGGGAGTCCATTATTTTCAATGGGGTTCGGGCTTTGGTGGAAGTTCGGGTAGTGTTCTGGTACCGAATTAAACTTTTTAAAAAGTTCGGGTCAGGTATCAGAACCCAAACTTCCTCCGGTCCATCCATCCCTACTAAGAATCCTTCGGCGAGTTCGTTGATTGGCTGCAGCAGGCAGGTGACAAGAACAGCACGTCATCCGAGAAACATCTAGCCACCTGACCTCTGCAGCCAATCACAGGCTTTATTGGACCTGTAACTTCAGGCATCACTTCCAAAGCCAGGACAGAACACAGTGCAGCCTGTGCCTGGTCCACAGAGCTGCTGATAAGTGATTATGCCTTAGTTTTTTTACTTTAAGAGAACGAAAGTAAAAAAAATCTTTGCGTTGGACAAACCCTTTAATCTCATTCAGAGTCCAACAATGCACAGGGAAACAAAAAAAGTCTATAAAAACCAAGTGGCGCTAAATCTGTAATGAAACCTAAATTCAAAAGTTATTTTTCATCCAAAATGAATACATTTCCGTGAAAAAAATAAATAGATAAATTATATATATATATATATAAATATAAATATATATATAAATATATATATATACATACACTGTATATATACATGTGTGTCCAAGAATATATCCATAAGGTTATTCAAAAGGTGAGCAAAAACATTAGATATTAATAGACTTGATAAAAGCAACACATCGCCGCGTCGGTATAGTAGTAGAACTCTATGGACATCAGGAGCATTTCCTCTTATATGTAACTTATCTATGCCGAATATAGGGCCAAGTGTGACATATATATATATATATATATATATATATATATATATATATATATATATATAAAAAGCCATCACCACCATCTAGTGGAGAAATGTTATAAATTGACATATTGTGGGGAAGGTTAATTTGAACCTAAACTTTCAGAAAACCTGATTTCATTTGATGAAAAAAAAATTATTTAAAGATTGTAATTTTTGTTGTATTACTTCCTAAAAATTACAAGCAACCAGGGCCAAGATAAGGTGTTTTGGTGCCCACTGGCAGATGAAAACAATGGTGTCCTCACCCTCCGATGAACCTTCAGCTTCCAAGTAAAGGAATAGAACAGAGACTGAGGTCAAGGTTACATATAGCATAATTCATTGTTTGGGAACCATTTACACAATTCACGAGCCAAATTCATCCCTGACACCCCATAATTTATATGTCAGACACAATGATGGTCAGGGAAACTAATTTAACTTATCTGTAATAGGGACAAATTAAGGTGTCCATTATTTGGCGGGTACCGTAATGGAAACTAAACAGACCCCATTATAGATAAATGGACAGGTACTGTATTATGGTTTTTACATCCGTCATGCGACAAATTCCAGTTGGCCACAAAACTGATGGTGGTTCTGGTGCCGTATTTCTGTACTGATGATGGTTATTGTGTTTTATTTCTGTATTGATCATGGTTCTGATGCTGTATTCATGTAGTGATGGTTGGTCTGGTGCTATATTTATGTACTACTGATGGCTCTGGTGATTGTATTCACGTAGTGATGATAATTCTGGTGCCGTGTTCATTCACGGAACCATCATCAGTACATTAACAAGAAACCAAAATCATCATCAGTATATAAATAGAACAACAGAGCCATCAACAGTACATTAATACAGAACTAGAACCATAATCAGCAAATAAATAGGTCACTAGTACCACCATCAGCACATGAATACATCACCAGAACCTCCATCAATACATTAATGAGTCGCAAGAACCTCAATCAGTAAATGAATACATCATGAGAATCACTGTAAATATATAAATACAACACCAGAACCATCATCAGTACAAGTATACATCACCAGAACAGCCACCAGTACATGAATATTGTACATCACCACACTTCATACAGCAATCAATTGTAATAATAAGTCAGGCCCATATACATTTGTATCTCATGAACCTGCAACTCCCAGAATGTCTTTACCAATGATAAGGTGATGCTGGGAGTTGTTGTTATCAGTGTTTATCAGACTGCAGACCATACAGGAACCACAGCACTGATGAGACATAGTCAGTATCAACAAACATTTGCATCCAGGTACCTTACAGGTTATATCTTCTCTGAGTCTTTCCTTTCTTTTCATCTCTATCTTTTGTGGCACCCCTGAGGCTCAGTTGCCACAGAGGTACTGCACCTCCTCCTAAGGTGTGGTGCCCCACCATCCAGGTAAGCTGGGGGCTCCTGACCACGCTCCAACACTCGCACCCCACACAATAGAGTAGTTCAGCAAAACCACATTGCGGCTCCTTGCTTAGAGAGAAGCAGAGCACCTTTGGTGGTTCTCTACTTGGAACACTAGACGTGCTGGGAGGTGGCTGGAGTTGAGAATACATAAAACAGTGGGATGGTTTAGGATTACAGGTCAGTCAGTGAGTGAGTCAGAAGGAGTAGGAGAGAGGAAGCCACTTGGAGAGGAGTGGGGATCCCTGGAAGAGGGATGGAGGAAGGAGTGCTGCAGCTGCCTCAGTGACCTGAGCCAGCTGGCATGGGAAAGGAAAGAAGGAGAAAGACATTGAACTGAAGCGTGAGCTACCATAGGAGAGAAAGACAAGTACTGAACGTAAGAGTAAAAGGGAACACAGAGGACGTGGGTTAGAGGAAGAACCCTGCCTAGAAGTTCTAAGCGCAAGGCCGGGGCCCGGTCCCCGAGGTTGTATGGACACGAATGGTTCTGCAGCAGAAACCGGCGGAGTAGTGGGCTGTAAATGCACTACTCCCATCTAAGACTTGAGGGCACAACAGCAACACGGATAGAGAGCCGGGACTTAGGAGTAGAGAGTCCCCGAAGCAGGCTACAGCTGTCTGCTGTACAAGTAGAGTTCTTGGGAACATCTGTCAGGAGGAACTCCAGTGTAACACAGTACTAGGAGATCTTCACACTTAAAGGCGCTATAGAGGAGATGTTCAGAAAAAGGCACCTAAGTTGGCGGAGCATGGAAGGGAGCCTGTCATCTTGCCTGGGGGTTGACTGAGTCCCTGACCCGGAGGATTCGGCACAGAAGCGGGCACTACAGACTGTGAGTAAAGCTTTGGAACTACATGCCCTGGTGTCCTCCATTCCTTCCTGTGTCCATCCGCCTGGCACTGCTACATCCCCTGCGCCAAACACTACACCATCTAAGTGTCTCCACATCTACACTGCCCTGGGACAACAGCCCTGCCTGTGGAGGACTATAACATCATTGCTGCACCACACCATCTGTCCCGGAGGATCTGTCTGCAGCGTCGGCTTAACATCTCCCTTGCCGAACACCACAGGTGGCGTCACAAACTATTCAACTACATTCTACCATTCACAACATCTTCCTATTACTTGGGCGCCCAGGGCCACGGTCCGGGTCACCGCTTCTGTGACACATCCCACTGATACTGGCCCGGTACCGAGTACCCCACGGCCCTGGGAGGGCGACCCACTTTTCCAGATGCCACAATGCCTTTTCATGTACACAGCTCTTCTCTCCAGATTCCCTATTCTCCAGTCTTCTGCAGCACAATGCCCTTAAAAATAATATTGTTATTAAAATGCCCTTAGCATAAAAACATTTGTCTATATTATGATCTAAATAAGCCTTCTATGGTAAATGGCCCCCACTTTCCATGTAATGATCTATAACCACCTCAATTACTGCCATTATCAGCTATAACCACCACACCGTCCACCCTTACGAACCACAGCCTGTTCCATGGTTGTCCCCTCCCCACAATCTATATCTCCACATTGTCCCCCCGCCATGCTAACTTATCTTCTTAATGAGTTCCCTTTTCACACTATGCCCCCATACTGCACACCACATTGTCTTCTCCAAACTGTACTTCCCCTACATGGTATGGTCACTACAGCCGCCCATACAGTATGATTTCCACAATTGACCTTCAATATACAAAATTATCCAACAAAGCCGTCCATGCCGTATGATGTCCATCAAAGCCCCCAAATATACAGCATGAATTCCACCACAGCCCCTTGTACAGTATAATGTCCTCAACATCCCCAATACAGTATGGTCACCACAGGCCCCTTTACAGTATGATGTTTACACAGCCACGTATATAGTATGATCCCCCATGTAAGTCCCCACAGCCAGTTGCATGTATGTCCTCACAGTCAGCCCAATGTATGTCACTATATCCAGATCTATCTATGTGCCCACAGTCAGTCCCATGTATTTCCTAACAGTCAGCCCGACATATGGCCCCACAGCCAGCCCCACGTATGTCCCCACAGCCAGCCCCTCTTATGTCCCCACAGCCAGCCACTCGATTGTCCCAACAGCGAGCCCCTCATATGTACAGCAGTGGCCGTTGGATGCCATGATGGCGTCACTGCATCGCATCATCTCACGTCCTCTGCGTGCACCATCTCCACAGGCCGGAAGTGACCTGTGTTCTGCTGGAGTTCCTGGAGGAGCAGGGGTCTGATTACAGCTCCACTTCTCCTATGCTGGTGGCGCCCACATCGCTTCAATTGTATCAACGTCTTATAGACGTGAATACAATGTGATGAAATCAACTGAGGGAGCAATAATAAGAAAATGTAAGACATACAAGACCACTGATAATCTCCCTCGATCTGGGGCTCCACGCAAGATCTCACCCCATGGGGTCAAAATGATCTCAAGAACGGTAAGCAAAAATCCCAGAACCACACATGGGGACCTAGTGAATGACCTGTATAGAGCTGGGACCACCGTAACAAAGGCTACCACCAGCAACACACTACGCCGCCAGTGACTCAGATATTGCAGTGCCAGACATGTCCCCATGCTTAAGCCAGTACATGTCCGGGCCCATCTGAAGTTTGATAGAGAGTTTTGGATTATCCAGAAGACTGTTGGGAGAATATCAGATGGTCTGATGAAACCAAAGTAGAAATGTTTGATAGAAACAAAACTTGTTGTGTTTGTAGGAGACAGAAAGCTGAGTTGCATTCAAAGAACACCATACCTACTGTGAAGCATGGTGGTGGCAACATCATGCTTTGGGGCTGTTTCTCTGCAAAGGGACCAGGATGACTGATCCGTGTACATGAAAGAATGAATGGGGCCACGTATTGTTAGATTTTGAGTGCAAACTTCCTTCCATCAGCAAGGGCATTGAAGATGAAACATGGATAGGTCATTCAGCATGATAATGATCCCAAGCACACCGCCAGGGCAATGAAGGAGTGGCTTCGTAAGAAACTTATGAACGTCCTGGAGTGGCCTAGCCAGTCTCCAGATCTCAACCCCATAGAAAACCTTTAGAGGGATTTGAAAGTCTGTGTTGCCCAGCGACAGGCCCAAAACATCACTGCTCTAGAGGAGATCTTCATGGAGGAATGGGCCAACATACCACCAACAGTGTGTGCCAACCTTGTGAAGACTTACAGAAAATGTTTGAGCTCTGTCATTGAAAACAAAGGATATATAACGAAATATTTAGAGGAACTTTTGTTAATAACCAAATACTTATTTTCCACCATAATTTGCTAAATAAATCTTACCAAATCAAACAAGGTGATTTTCTGGATTTGTTTTCTCATTTTGACTTTCATAGTTGTGGTCTACCTATGATGTCAATTACAGGCCTCTCTCATCTTTTTATGTGGGAAAAGTGGGAAAACTTGCACAATTGGTGGCTAAATACTATTTTCCCCCACTGTATTTATCACTTATCCTGTACACTTGGTGCTACTTTAAAACCACAGATTTTCTGCAGACAAAAACAGCAGTAAAAACTGCAGCGTAAACACGAAACATCAATGAAAAGGAATGGCACATATATGTGTTGCAATGCTCTTATGGTGTACACAAAATGAATGGGGCTGTAAGGGTACAATAGATTTCAGAAAGGCTGTAAGGGTACAATAGATTTCAGAAAGGCAGATTTTAAGGGATTCAGAAAGAGAATTGGAGGGATCCAATGGCTGGATATCCTTAAAGACAAAAATGTCCAGGAAGGATGGGAAATCTTGAAAAATGAAATTCTCAAAGCACAATTGTTAACAATTCCGAAAAGAGGGAAGAATAGGAAGCATTTAAGGAAGCCAGGATGGATGAACACAGAACTTAAGCACATGCTAAAAAGGAAGAAAAAAATGTTTATAAAATGGAAAGAGGGAGGCATATCTAAAGAAGAATATAATGCTGTCTGCAGAACCTGCAGGGCACAAATCAGATTAGCTAAAGCTGACAATGAATTGAGGCTTGCAAGAGATGTCAAAAGCAATAATAAAGGATTTTGGGGATATGTCAAAAGTAAAAGAAAAGTCAAAGATGCTATAGGATTTTTACAGGTTGAAAATGATGAAATGGTAAGACAGGATGTTGAGAAGGCCGAACTTTTAAATTCCTATTTTGCATCTGTTTTCTCTCAGAAAGGAAATGTGACATCAACTGTTCTTCACTGTCCTATTAAGGGAATAGAAGAATCCAGGATATCTATAAACAGAAAGATAGTGAGGAAACACTTAGCTAACCTAAATGAATTCAAGTCTCCAGGTCCAGATGAATTACACCCCAGAGTACTGAAGGAAATAGCAGAAGAAATTTTTGAACCCCTCTCCATAATCTTTGAAAATTCTTGGAGAACAGGAGAAGTCCCAGAAGACTGGAGAAGAGCAAATGTTGTTCCTATCTTCAAAAAGGGGAAGAAGGTGGACCCAGGCAACTATAGGCCGGTGAGTCTGACTTCTATACCAGGAAAGATCTTTGAACAAATTATTAAAGAACATGTATGTCAGTACCTGGATAAGAATGAAGTGATTAAACAGAGTCAGCATAGGTTTGTAACTAGTAAGTCATGTCAGACTAACTTAATTTCCTTCTATGACGGAATCACTGATTGGGTGGATCAAGGAAATGCTGTAGATATAGTATATCTTGACTTCAGCAAAGCATTTGACAAAGTATCTCATACAATCCTTATTGAAAAAATTACTAAGTATGGAATGGACAAGGCAACTGTTAGGTGGATTCATAACTGGCTTAGTGATCGGACCCAAAGAGTGGTTGTAAATGGCTGCACATCCAGTTGGAAGAATGTCTCAAGTGGGGTACCACAGGGCTCTGTCCTGGGCCCTGTATTGTTCAACATCTTTATCAACGATTTAGATGAAGGAATTGAGGGTAAGCTGATTAAATTTGCTGATGACACAAAGCTAGGAGGGATAGCTAATACTAGAGAAGAGAGAGAGAGGATTCAAAAAGATATAAATAAACTGGAGAAGTGGGCAGCAACTAACAGAATGGTTTTTAACAGGGAAAAATGCAAAGTACTACATCTGGGCAATAAAAATGAAGAAAGCATATACAGAATGGGAGGAATAGGCCTAAGCAACAGCACATGTGAAAAAGACTTGGGTATACTAATAGATCACAGACTGAATATGAGTCAACAGTGTGATGCAGCAGCAAAAAAAGCAAATGCAATTCTAGGATGTATTAACAGAAGCATACAGTCTAGATCACGTGAAGTCATTATTTCCCTCTACTCCTCTTTGGTCAGACCTCATCTGGAATATTGTGTCCAGTTTTGGGCACCACATTTTAAAAAAGACGTCAACAAACTGGAGCAAGTTCAGAAAAGAGCGACCAGAATGGTGACTGGTCTGCAAACCCTGTCTTATGAGGAAAGGATGCAGGATTTGGGATTGTTTAGTTTGCAAAAGAGAAGACTGAGAGGAGACTTAATAGCTGTCTACAAATATCTAAAGGGCTGTCACATTGTAGAAGGATCAACTTTATTCTCATTTGCACAAGGAAAGACTAGAAGCAATGGGATGAAACTGAATGGGAGGAGACACAGATTAGACATTAGAAAAAACTTTTTGACAGTTAGAGTGATCAATGAGTGGAACAAGCTGCCACGAGAAGTGGTGAGTCAGCATGGGTTTGTAACTAGTAAGTCATGTCAGACTAACTTAATTTCCTTCTATGACGGAATCACTGATTGGGTGGATCAAGGAAATGCTGTAGATATAGTATATCTTGACTTCAGCAAAGCATTTGACAAAGTATCTCATACAATCCTTATTGAAAAAATGACTAAGTATGGAATGGACAAGGCAACTGTTAGGTGGATTCATAACTGGCTTAGTGATCGGACCCAAAGAGTGGTCGTAAATGGCTGCACATCCAGTTGGAAGAATGTCTCAAGTGGGGTACCACAGGGCTCTGTCCTGGGCCCTGTATTGTTCAACATCTTTATCAACGATTTAGATGAAGGAATTGAGGGTAAGCTGATTAAATTTGCTGATGACACAAAGCTAGGAGGGATAGCTAATACTAGAGAAGAGAGAGAGAGGATTCAAAAAGATATAAATAAACTGGAGAAGTGGGCAGCAACTAACAGAATGGTTTTTAACAGGGAAAAATGCAAAGTACTACATCTGGGCAATAAAAATGAAGAAAGCATATACAGAATGGGAGGAATAGGCCTAAGCAACAGCACATGTGAAAAAGACTTGGGTATACTAATAGATCACAGGATGAATATGAGTCAACAGTGTGATGCAGCAGCAAAAAAAGCAAATGCAATTCTAGGATGTATTAACAGAAGCATACAGTATAGATCACGTGAAGTCATTATTTCCCTCTACTCCTCTTTGGTCAGACCTCATCTGGAATATTGTGTCCAGTTTTGGGCACCACATTTTAAAAAAGACATCAACAAACTGGAGCAAGTTCAGAAAAGAGCGACCAGAATGGTGACCGGTCTGCAAACCCTGTCTTATGAGGAAAGGTTGCAGGATTTGGGATTGTTTAGTTTGCAAAAGAGAAGACTGAGAGGAGACTTAATAGCTGTCTACAAATATCTAAAGGGCTGTCACATTGTAGAAGGATCAACTTTATTCTCATTTGCACAAGGAAAGACTAGAAGGAATGGGATGAATCTGAATGGGAGGAGACACAGATTAGACATTAGAAAAAACTTTTTGACAGTTAGAGTGATCAATGAGTGGAACAAGCTGCCACGAGAAGTGGTGAGTTCTCCTTCAATGGATGTCTTCAAACAGAGGCTGGACAGACATCTGACTGGGATGATTTAGCGAATCCTGCTTTGAGCAGGGGGTTGGACCAGATGGCCCAGGAGGTCCCTTCCAACTCTACGATTCTATGATTCTAGGCACATGCCCCAGAGGGAAATACAGTGCACCACATATATTTTGCCATATAGAGTGGATACGAGTCTGCCTTCCCCTAAGGAACATAGCGCAGGAATAGAATAGAAATTTTGCTTTTGGCTAATTAAAAATTGTCCCATTGTGGGTTGACACCCCCCCTCAATGACACAAAATCTACCAATATGAAGTTACATCCGGTTCCTGATATTTCAGCTCTCCATCATGGAGATCGGACGGAGACATGATCTGGACAAAGCAAGCAAAGTAATCAGTGCACAAGACCCCAATTTACTTTTGTTAACTTGTCTATGTAGTAAGCTTGGTTCTGTTCCCTTATCTGTGTAGTAAATTGTTTCTGTATCTATGTAGTTAGTGTTGAATCTTTGGTGAAGATATTCCTATATATAGCCTATATTCCTATATATAGAGGGAGAGAGTGCAACATCTCCAAAAGTTATTTTTGTTTTTTTAATTCAGTTTGAGATCATAAAAAATACATAAATAAAACACCTAATTACAGGATCCATTCATTTGAATGGGAACAGAAGAGTCCTAGGATTTCTTCCATTTGCCTCCTTTCCAGCTGCATTCTCTGTTTCAAACGAAGTCTGTACTTTTTTTTTCCAGCCCAAAAAATGGTTAGCAAACCAAAGTTTAAAAAAAAAATAAAATCTATGGGAAACGGATTGTTATCCATTAACCGATCCATTCTTTTAGCACACCTCATGACCCTGACTTATGGATATGGGACGGACCCCCACTCCATCTTAAAACCACCATAACTACAGTAAACCTAGGCACTAGAATAAATACACAACACATTATTTTGGTTGTCAAAATGGCCACAGCTTTATTTAAATCACAGGATTAAAACAATCACAGTAGGAGTCAGGTGAAGTGCTAGTACATTGGGATTCACAAGTACTGTGATATCCCCAGCTGTCTGACATACAGAACCAGGACAGACAGCCATAAAGGGGCGGCACGCACTGGCTTGCCATTCAAGCAGAGCCAGTAAACTTTCAGGGCACCAATGACCCTATTATCCTCACTCCTGTGCTTAACCACTGTGCCCGCCCCTGATTGACGTTACCATTACAACGTCCTTGAGGCTGGCCACCAAAGCCGAGCCTGTTCACCACCATGAGGTTTTACATCCTCTATTAGTTAAAATGAGTCCACCTTAACTTGCCTGCAACTTCCACCTGACTCCTAAACCGCCACCAGAGAGGCCATTTGACACCTTAAATGGACTCGACCCCCATCAACCATGCCTAACAAAGCCATCAACCATTTCTACATGCTATGGAAAGTCTGTGCACACAAGTAATAAAATTAAAATTCTAGAGCTCCGACGGATTAATTTTATCAATGCCATGCTACCAAGTTATGATCGATAATACGGTAACTACAGCAAAATAGCAGTTGCTAAACATCCTGCAATGAGGATCCCATAATGTGGAATGTGGAAAGTAAACCATAATTAAGGTCGTAGCCACAATCTGAATACCAGTATAATGACATCTGTCATGCCTCAAAAAACTATTATACCGCACGTATTGTAGCCAGCTCTAATAATTCACCAATTCACAGATTTTAGTTCTGGAAACCACCATTATTTACAGTAGCTATGCAGTAAAATTTCTCAAACCCACTTACTAGCACTACTAAAGTGATGAACATGTCAATAGAAAGATATTATTATAAATAGGGAGTAATTAAAAACAACCGACCATAAAATAACGTTCAGAATATCTGGAAGTAGTAATTAAATAAACCTAAAGCAGAAAAAGTCTACAAAGGCATTATTAATAAAACTGCCACGCCATTGTTAATTGTTTTTCATGCGCTTGATAACATTTACTGTTGACCTCTCCAACTGGGTCAAAGGCATTGGGAATAGGCATATTGCCCTTTGTGTTAATGCACTTGATTATTTTACCCTTAGCCACTCCCACTGGCTCAAGGGCACCAGGAGTAGGCATACTGCCCTTTGTGTTAATGCACTTGATTATACCCTTAGCCGCTCCCACCAGCTCAAGGGCATCGGGAATAGGCATATTGCTCTTCATGTTAATGCACTTGATTACTTTACCCTTAGTCACTCCCACTGACTCAAGGGCACACAGATTAGGTACATTGCTCTTCAGTTTCATGCACTAGATAACTGCATTGTCCAGATGACAACCTTGTTCTCTTCTCCCCTCAGCCGCTGTTCCTGGCTCAGAGGAGCCAATTTCTTCTGTAGGCATGCAAAATATGATTGCCATGACCCCAGGGACTTTACCCTAACAGGGTCCTATAAAATATATATGCTTCAGGAGACCAGGGGGCCATAAGTCACCCCTCCATACCAGGGGGCCATACCCGAGATGGTTACCCCCTCCACACCATGGGGCCATACACGAGATGGTTACCCTCCACACCAGGGGGCCATACCTGAGATGATTACCCCTCAAAACCAGGGTGCCATACCTGAAATGGTTACCCTTCCAAACCCAGGGGGGGTCAGCGGCCAGTTTATTAACAAATAACATAAACATTTACAATAAGTATTAAATACAATCTTATATGACATGAGGGGAGGGTTCTTGGAGCCCCAAAAATTCTGGCAAAATATTTTGCAAAAACACAAGAACTTAAAAATCCACGTTACCCTCAGCCGTAAACCACCAGCTCGAGGGCACCAAACATCCTGTTCCGGGAAGTCCAACCACCAAAAGCTCCCGGGTAACACCCTGTCCAGAGCCGTAACCAAAAGCCAGATCCAGATTTTAACTTCCAATTCCTTTTCGTTGATTCAGCGTCAACTCCAATAACCCCAGCCCAGAGGTCCATACTTAATATGGTTACCCCTACTGACCAATTTATAAATAACTTCCAAGGACCAACTAAAAGAAAAACAGA
This sequence comes from Dendrobates tinctorius, assembly GCF_039654945.1. Classification (NCBI taxonomy): domain Eukaryota; kingdom Metazoa; phylum Chordata; class Amphibia; order Anura; family Dendrobatidae; genus Dendrobates; species Dendrobates tinctorius. Next base: position 79,997,973 of record NW_027361738.1, read on the forward strand.
TAACTGTTTTGTTTTGTTTTTTTTATTTTAAATTCATGTTCTTATTAAAATAAACATAAAATAAACATCAAAGCATAAATAATATTAACACGCTTGGGGGAGTCCTTGAAGCTCCCAAATCTGGTGATTACCAAACATAAAATGTACCAACAATTACTCCCAGACGTTACCCCACTAGATCGGGAGCACCATAGCCACAAGGGTTGCAATGTTCACTTGAATTTCCTGGGGATCCGACAAACTCTTGCCGAAACTCCCCTCCACCTTTCACCAGGTCCAGAACCATATTGAATTCCAAAAGGAGGAAACCATATCCCAATGGATCCCCCAGACCATATTTAACCAACTTCAAGGACCCCTCCAACCGCACAAAATGTGGGATAAATGAGGGTGAAAACCATGCCGGTTTACAACCAAGGTATGCAACAGGTTAATAATGGAAAATATCCCATCGTAAGGTCCAGAAATAGACAGAGATGGGCAATGCTGTGTTATATGCTGTAACAATAAATGAGAAGCCGCCTGCTCCTCTACAGCAGTTACAGACTCTAATCACCAGTTGCACATAAATGGTAAGAAACATGTAGGTCTAATATAAGCTGCCTGCAGCCATAGGTGTGTGAGCAGAAAACTGCAAGTTCTGTATCCGTCACTCTACTACATACAATTACAATAGACGAGAGACAGGGCTGAAAACTGGGCCCATGATGTGTCCTCCAGAGCAATGTGCAGCCTCACACTAGGAGTGCCCACTCACTGCCCGCCATGTGCTGAGTTATTACTGCCCACTCACTGCCCGCCATGTGCTGAGTTATTAGTGCCCACTCACTGCCCGCCATGTGCCGAGTTATTACTGCCCACTCACTGCCCGCCATGTGCTGAGTTATTACTGCCCACTCACTGCCCGCCATGTGCTGAGTTATTACTGCCCACTCAAATGTGCCGAGTTACTCCACGATTATTTATTTTACACATGATAAAACATAATCCATTCAGTCCTCTTCTATCCGCCATCTTAGGTAATATAAAATAAGCTCTAGGTGGGTATACTCTGATCATGCAATATACGAGGGGGAGGACTAAAAGCAGCAATAGCTACAGAAATCAAGCACTAAGCTGGAAGTCATGTCCAGATTAGAGTTGAGTGAAACGGGTCGAAAAATTTCAAAAGTCGCCGACTTTTGGCAAAGTCGGGTTTCATGAAACGAAACCCGACCCTAGGATGAGGTCGGCCACGAGGTCGGCGACTTACGCGCCAAAGTCGCGTTTCAAAAGTTTGTTTTGCGCTCTTTTTCAGCCAATCAGGATCCACGGACACTGTGGGCAACGTGATGACATAGGCAGGGGTCACCACCATCTTTCAGAAGGGCATGCAAGTGATTGGCTTGCTTTGGTGGGCGTCACAGGGGGTATAAAAGGGCGTGCACGCCGACCGCCATCTTACTTCTGCCGATCTCAGTATAGGGAGAGGTTGCTGCTGATTCTGTAGGGAGAGCGTTAGGCAGGGAAGAAGACAAAAAAACTGCTTCTGCTGCTAGCGATTTGGCCTGCACAACACACCAGTCACTGTGTGTGCAGTGCAAGGGGAGGCTATATAGTGGTGTATCAGTGGTGTTGGTTGTTGGGCTGCCTTCTAAGGCTTCCTGACATTCCTGCATTGCTGTTTACCCACTGCTCCGCAAACTGCTTTTTTAAAAGCAATCCCAATTTTTTTTTTTGTCCTGCTGAGAAGAAAAAAAAACTGCTTCTGCTGCTAGCAATTTGGCCTGCACAACACACCAGTCACTGTGTGTGCAGTGCAAGGGGAGGCTATATTGTGGTGTATCAGTGGTGTTGGTTGTTGGGCTGCCTTTTAAGGCTTCCTGACAGGCTGGCATTGCTGTTTACCCACTGCTCTGCAAACTGCTTTTTTAAAAGCAATCCAATCTCCCTTATCCTCTAGTCACTTTTGTCACAGCTGTGCCATCGAGCCTGTGACATAGCGCTCAGATATCAGTGGGCCTCACACAATCCAAAAGTGTCCAGTGTCCAAAAGTGTGTGCAGAGATTCAAAATCTCCCTTATCCTCTAGTCACTTTGGTCACAGCTGTGCCATCGAGCCTGTCACATAGCGCTCAGATATTCATTGGGCCTCACACAATCCAAAAGTGTCCAGTGTCCAAAAGTGTGTGCAGAGATTCAAAATCTCCCTTATCCTCTAGTCACTTTGGTCACAGCTGTGCCATCGAGCCTGTCACATAGCGCTCAGATATTCATTGGGCCTCACACAATCCAAAAGTGTCCAGTGTCCAAAAGTGTGTGCAGAGATTCAAAATCTCCCTTATCTTCTAGTCACTTTGGTCACAGCTGTGCCATCGAGCCTGTCACATATCGCTCAGATATTCATTGGGCCTCACACAATCCAAAAGTGTCCAGTGTCCAAAAGTGTGTGCAGAGATTCAAAATCTCCCTTATCCTCTAGTCACTTTGGTCACAGCTGTGCCATCGAGCTTGTCACATAGCGCTCAGATATTCATTGGGCCTCACACAATCCAAAAGTGTCCAGTGTCCAAAAGTGTGTGCAGAGATTCAAAATCTCCCTTATCCTCTAGTCACTTTGGTCACAGCTGTGCCATCGAGCCTGTCACATAGCGCTCAGATATTCATTGGGCCTCACACAATCCAAAAGTGTCCAGTGTCCAAAAGTGTGTGCAGAGATTCAAAATCTCCCTTATCCTCTAGTCACTTTGGTCACAGCTGTGCCATCGAGCCTGTCACATAGCGCTCAGATATTCATTGGGCCTCACACAATCCAAAAGTGTCCAGTGTCCAAAAGTGTGTGCAGAGATTCAAAATCTCCCTTATCCTCTAGTCACTTTGGTCACAGCTGTGCCATCGAGCCTGTCACATAGCGCTCAGATATTCATTGGGCCTCACACAATCCAAAAGTGTCCAGTGTCCAAAAGTGTGTGCAGAGATTCAAAATCTCCCTTATCCTCTAGTCACTTTGGTCACAGCTGTGCCATCGAGCCTGTCACATAGCGCTCAGATATTCATTGGGCCTCACACAATCCAAAAGTGTCCAGTGTCCAAAAGTGTGTGCAGAGATTCAAAATCTCCCTTATCCTCTAGTCACTTTGGTCACAGCTGTGCCATCGAGCCTGTCACATAGCGCTCAGATATTCATTGGGCCTCACACAATCCAAAAGTGTCCAGTGTCCAAAAGTGTGTGCAGAGATTCAAAATCTCCCTTATCCTCTAGTCACTTTGGTCACAGCTGTGCCATCGAGCCTGTCACATAGCGCTCAGATATTCATTGGGCCTCACACAATCCAAAAGTGTCCAGTGTCCAAAAGTGTGTGCAGAGATTCAAAATCTCCCTTATCCTCTAGTCACTTTGGTCACAGCTGTGCCATCGAGCCTGTCACATAGCGCTCAGATATTCATTGGGCCTCACACAATCCAAAAGTGTCCAGTGTCCAAAAGTGTGTGCAGAGATTCAAAATCTCCCTTATCCTCTAGTCACTTTGGTCACAGCTGTGCCATCGAGCCTGTCACATAGCGCTCAGATATTCATTGGGCCTCACACAATCCAAAAGTGTCCAGTGTCCAAAAGTGTGTGCAGAGATTCAAAATCTCCCTTATCCTCTAGTCACTTTGGTCACAGCTGTGCCATCGAGCCTGTCACATAGCGCTCAGATATTCATTGGGCCTCACACAATCCAAAAGTGTCCAGTATCTAAAAGTGTGTGCAGAGATTCAAAATCTCCCTTATCCTCTAGTCACTTTGGTCACAGCTGTGCCATCGAGCCTGTCACATAGCGCTCAGATATCAGTGGGCCTCACACAATCCAAAAGTGTCCAGTGTCCACAAGTGTCTGCAGAAATTCAAAATCTCCCCTGTCCTATAGACACCTTGTACCTTGTTTTACATTACTATATAGTTTGTTGGATTTTGTTTACATTTCTACCAAAAATGAGGAAGGCTGGTGGAAGAGGCCGTGGAATTGGGCGGGGGTTGGCAGCAGGTAATGATGGTGTTGGTGGTGGATCTGATGGTAGTGGCAAGAGCAAAATAGGACCGAATGCAGGAGGTGTTGAGCCTGCGTCATCGTCTAGCTACATAAGGCCTCGAACGCTTAGTTTTCTAGGAGTTGGCAAACCGCTTTTAAAGCCAGAGCATCAGGAAAAAGTTTTGTCTTACATTGCTGACTCAGTCTCCAGCTCTATCGCCTCCTCTTCTTCAGTTGTAAAAAGTAAAAGCACTGAGTCGTCATTGGAGGCTCATGTTCATGAACCACACCTTTCCTTGTGTCCTTCACCCCAACCAAGATTGAAGGATGACGCAGGCCATACTACTGATTACTCCATGGAGCTGTTTTCACATACCATGCCTGGATTATCAAGTGAAATGGTGAATTACCCAGGCCAAGATGAATCTGACATGGAGTGCACTGATGCACAGCCGCTGATGGATGATTCTGCTGGTACATTCACTCAGAGCACTACATTGTCCTCGCAGTGTACAGAGCCAGATTCTGACCCTGATGAGACTCAGGTGCCCCTTCCCGCACACTATACCACCATACACGGTGACACAGAGGAAGGTGCACATGACATAGAAGAGGAGGTGATGGATGACCCAGTTGTTGACCCAGATTGGCATCCATTGGGGGAAGAGGGTGCTGCTTCCAATAGCTCAGATGAGGAGCATCCACAGCAGACATCGACATCGCAACAGCTGTTATCTGGCAGGCCCGGAGCACTCCAAAGACAGGTTCCAAACATCAAAAGAGTTGCTGGACAGCTTGTCCAGAGGGTCAAAAGATCACAGCGTGCTAGGCCGCAAAATGTCTGCCAAAGTAGGAAGAGTGCAGTGTGGCACTTTTTTGAACAAAATCCTCATGATCAGGCCAAGGTTATCTGTAAGAAGTGCGCAAAGACCTTTAGCCGAGGGAAAAATCTGAAAAATTTGAATACCAGTTGCATGCTTAGACATTTAACCAGCAATGCACTTGCAAGCGTGGACACAACACCAAACCTCAAGTGCCACATGTGCAACTGATCACAACGAAGGTAGTCAGCAACGCTACATTGTTTCCCCCACTGTAAGCCCACCGGTTAGCACAGCAGCAAATGTTGAGGTGTCGTTGCAAGGCCACAGCAGTCAGGGAATCCCACTGTTATATCAATGAAAGACTGATTCTAGGCCATCAGAAAGAACACCAACTCCATCACCATCATCAACCCTCTCTCAGTCCGCCCTGTCCACCGCTACTTCCACCATATGCAGCTCTCAAGTCCAGCTCACCCTCCCAGACACTATGAGTAGGTCAAGAAAGTACTCAGTCTCTCATCCGCGTACACTGGGTTTGAACGCCCACATTGCCAAACTAATCTCGTTTGAGATGATGCCCTTTCGGTTGGTGGAAAGCACAGCTTTCCGCGAACTCATGGCCTATGCAGTACCACGCTATGACCTACCCAGTCGCCACTTCTTCTCTCGCAAAGCCATCCCAGCCCTCCACCATCATGTGAAAGACCGCATTGTCCATGCACTCAAGCAGTCAGTGAGCGGAAAGGTGCACCTCACAACTGATGCATGGTCCAGTCGGCATGGCCAGGGCGGTTACGTGTCCATCACTGCGCACTGGGTTAATGTGGTGGATGCAGGGTCCACAGGGGACAGCGGTGGTGGGACAGTGCTGCCTAGCCCACGGTATAGGAAACAGTTGGCTGTAGGCGTTCGACCCTCTTCCTCCAGAAGAGAAAGCTCGTCCACAGAGCGCAGTCGTACGAGCACTCCATCTGCAGCTGCCACTGTTGCACACGATGTGTCCCCCTATCAAGCAGCTAGTGGAAAGCGTCAGCAGGCTGTGTTGCAGATGATGTGTTTGGGCAACAGACACACCGCCGAGGTGCTGGCCGAGTACTTGAAGCGACAAACTGAGTCATGGCTGGGCAGTGTACATTTTGAGGCAGGCAAGGTAGTTAGTGATAACGGCCGTAATTTTGTGGCAGCCATAGCCCTTTCAAAACTCAGCCATATACCTTGCTTGGCTCACACCTTGAACCTGGTGGTGCAGTGCTTCCTCAAAAATTATCCAGAGTTAACAGCCCTGCTCCAGAAGGTGCGAAGACTGTGCGCGCACATCCGCCGGTCGCCTGTACACTCCGTTCGTATGCAGAAGCTGCAGCGATTGCTCCACCTTCCCAACCACCGCCTCATTATCGACATTGCAACAAGGTGGAACTCCACCCTGCCCATGGTGGAGCGGCTGTGCGAGCAGAGGCAGGCCATAATGCATTTGTGGGAGGATACACGGCCAGGCACTTTGAGAGCAGACATGGAGTTGACAGGTGTGCAGTGGTCGAAGCTGAAAGACCTCTGTAAAGTCCTTCAGTGTTTTGAGGAATGCACACGGCTGGTAAGCGCAGACGACGCCATCCTAAGCATGAGCATCCCACTTATGCGTCTGCTCATGCAAACTTTGACGCACCTTAAGGAGCAGGCGTCTGCAGCCAATGTTGATGAGGAGGAAGAGGAGGAGGGAATCCTTGATGACATTCAGCCATTGTCTGCTCAGGGACCTCTCCTGGACGAGGTGGAGGAAGAAGAGGAGGAGGAGGAGGATGATGGGGATGATTACTTAGGGGAGGAGGATGCATCTCGTGGGGCAAGTGAAAATGTTGGCGTGGCAAGGTCTGGTACAGGGTTTGTGCGTGACTGGAGGGATGTGGATTTGCCAGAAAGTGCTCCTCCAACCAGCACTCGCAGTGCATCATTGACACCGGGAACATTGGCCCACATGTCAGATTATGCCTTGCAGATCCTAAAAAGGGACCCACGCATTGCCAAAATGATGAACGATGACGACTACTGGTTAGCCAGCATCCTGGATCCACGCTATAAAGGCAAATTACAAAACATCATGCCACAGGAGAACCTTGACCTAATATTGGCTAATAAACAAGCAACTCTGGTAAATCGGTTGCTTGAGGCATTCCCAGCACACAGCAGCGGTGATGGTTCTCACACGAGCCGTACGGGCCGGGGGCAGCTTGGCAGAGGTGTTCGTGGTGCACACAGCAGAAGTGGCGTTGGAGACAGGGGTTTCATGACAATGTTGTGGACTGATTTTTCAAGTACCGCTCACACAACTGGTAATACTGCATCGATGGAAAGTGACAGGAGACAGCAGTTGTCAACTATGGTTACAAACTACTTTTCCTCCCATATCGATGTTCTCCCACACAGGTCATTCCCCTTTGACTATTGGGCCGCTAAACTGGACACCTGGCCTGAATTGGCACAATATGCCTTACAGGAGCTCGCTTGCCCAGCTGCAAGTGTGCTATCGGAAAGAGTCTTCAGTGCAGCTGGATCAATCCTGACAGAAAAAAGGACCCGTCTGTCAACCCAAAATGTGGATGATCTAACCTTCATTAAAATGAACCACGCATGGGTTTCCAAGGATTTTGTCCCACCTTCCTCTGATGACACATAGGGTGACAGAAAAATGGCTTGCTTTGGTCCACCTCTTCCTGGGACTTGACCTATTTCACCTTTTGCATCAGCTGAATGTCCAACATCAACATATGCCACTTTCTAAAACTCCCTAACTGTGCTGCCTCCCCCCCCATCGCCGGGGTCACCACCTAGCGCACGACACCGTGCGAGTGCCGTTGCCCTGGACAGGTGGGTAGGCCGACTCTTGGGCGCGGGCACTGGCACAGGGTCCCTCATAGTGCAATCAAGTGTCTCTGACGGTGGTGGTGCACACCCGCCGTCAGACACACCGCCGTACTATTGAGGGGCCCAGTGCCAGTACCGATGCCCACGAGTGGGCCCCCCTTGCTTGGGCAGGGCCCCAGCATTTGCAATCTTTACCTCTCCCTGCTGCTCCGCTGTGCAGTCTGGGCCGTCAAATCCATACTGTGCCTGACACCGTCTGAGCCTGCCTCCTGATGTATAGACATATATTTTGAATGTGTACGCTATCCATACATGTTATCCGGGGAAACGGTACCCTTTCTAACCTTTGTGCAATCACGTGCAATCCATACTGGGCCTAACACCGTCTGAGCCTGCCTCCTGAGACATATATTTTGAATGTGTACGCTATCCATACATGTTATCCGGGGAAACGGTACCCTTTCTAACCTTTGTGCAATCACGTGCAATCCATACTGGGCCTAACACCGTCTGAGCCTGCCTCCTGAGACATATATTTTGAATGTGTACGCTATCCATACATGTTATCCGGGGATACGGTACCCTTTCTAACCTTTGTGCAATCACGTGCAATCCATACTGGGCCTAACACCGTCTGAGCCTGCCTCCTGAGACATATATTTTGAATGTGTACGCTATCCATACATGTTATCCGGGGATACGGTACCCTTTCTAACCTTTGTGCAATCACGTGCAATCCATACTGGGCCTAACACCGTCTGAGCCTGCCTCCTGAGGCATATATTTTGAATGTGTACGCTATCCATACATGTTATCCGGGGATACGGTACCCTTTCTAACCTATGTGCAATCACGTGCAATCCATACTGGGCCTAACACCGTCTGAGCCTGCCTCCTGAGACATATATTTTGAATGTGTACGCTATCCATACATGTTATCCGGGGATACGGTACCCTTTCTAACCTTTGTGCAATCACGTGCAATCCATACTGGGCCTAACACCGTCTGAGCCTGCCTCCTGATGTATAGACATATATTTTGAATGTGTACGCTATCCATACATGTTATCTGGGGATACGGTACCCTTTCTCACCTTTGTGCAATCACGTGTAATCCATACTGGGCGTGAGAACGGCTGGCGAGCTGTTAAGCAAGCTACAGCACCTGTGGTTTGCACACGTAAGTTTTTCATTTTTTAAGGAATGACGGTTAGGCCTAATTCCGGAACTGCGGTTGATCTGCACTTACTGGGAAATCATTGTTCGCGGGTAATAATTGTAATCAGTGATCCCCATCACTAACGTTGTTCAGCGGGCTATCTGCACCTGTAAGCGACAAACGCTGGCCTTTTCAGTGTAGCGCACATGCAGCCACGGACATGTAAGGGCATGACACACCAGTTATTGGCCAATCTCATGTGCCAGAGCCTCACGTGTCCCTCTAGTAAGCCGGACTCGGACCGCGGGGCATGACGGAGTCTCGTTCGTTAACGGAATTAAGCTTGCAATGTGTGCATCTGTTCTGTAGCTGGCATGGTTGAGGTTTCCCAGGTGGAGTCGAATTTAACCGTAGGCTCCACTCCTGGTGGTGCCCTTCTGGACATTCCTTTAAGGTTCAGCTTTGCAACCATACTGCCCATGTAAAACAAACACTTTGCCTTCATGAACGCTGTTTGGAGGGTCATGACTCGTGGGAATAACGCCGCCCAATCAGTTAACCTGCTAGAGAGATCCTTCGTTGCTCCCAAGCATGACATCACACTCCCTAGGAAGAAGGTAATGCCACTGTGGCGACCGTACTCCTGGGGGCGACACAAGTGCACTGATGCCCAGCCACTGCTCGATGAATCTGCTGGTACATTGACCCAGACCACTACATTCCCCTCGCACGCTACACGACCTGAATCTGACCCTGATGAAACTCAGGTTACCCTTCCCATATACAGTTCCATCTTACACGGTGACAAAGAGGAAGCTGCAGATGAAAGTGCAGGTTCGGCCCACCCGCCATCAGACACACCACCGTACTATCAGGGGCCCTGTGCCAGTGCCGTCGCCAACGAGTGGGCCCCCCCTGCTTGCCCAGGATCACAGCACTTGCAAAGTTGAAATACTGTGCAGTGAGATGGAAGATGGGGACGACGAGGAATCCAGACAAGTACAGGGATTCCCTAGCGAGGAGACTTATTTGATTGTTTTCAATGTTGGGACAGCAATTTTTGGGGAGCACTATACTCTGGAGAATGATAGATGGGGCCCACCATACACTGGAACATTCCAAAGGTGGACATCAGACACTGGAGCAGCATTTACAGGGCCCATTATACACTAGAGCATTAGAAATGGGGCCCATTATGTTTGGAGCATTATTTGGGCCCATAAGACAGTGGAGCTTCATCCATGGGGACCAACATATACTGTAGCATTATGTGGAGCTCATCATATACTGTTTCAAACATTATATGGGACCAATGATTCTGTATGGAGAAATAGATGGGCCTCGTCATGAGATGTAAAAAGTGAGGTATTTTTCATTGTACTATACCGCTATTTCTCTGCCATATCGGAGCATGATGAGTTGTGGTATGTGTTAAAGGGGCGCTCTTTCACCCAGGGCACATGAAAATCTGCAGCCAGCCCTCCCCCCCCACAACTTTAGCCAAATAACCCCCATTTTTCAGTGCGTAACTTGTATTATGAAGTTAATTAAGGTTGACAAGCTTAAGTAAGAAGAATTGATGCTTTTGGCATTCAAATGGGCACTGTTGGTGTGTTTCCTGTCCTCCTCTCACTGCCGACTTTTATTCCCCATTGACTTACATTGGGTTTCGTGTTTCGGGACGACCCCGACTTTTCCCTATAATCGGACGATCTTGCTCGACCCGACTTTTGGAAAAGTCGGGTTTCGCGAAACGAAACACGACCCTAAAAAACCAAAAGTCGCTCAACTCTAGTCCAGATTATATGTACAGCCAGGAAAATGACCTGGAGACACAGGATGTCTATACCCAGCATGATCCGTATACAGCAGAGCGAGGAGTGATATCATGTATACAGACCTGTGGTACAGGTGAAGTATACAGCACAGGAATAGAGCCTTTACACAGATACCACATATATAGTGAGTAACCTGGTTACACGGGATCTGCACACCCAGCCTCACAGTATGTAATAGAGATGAGGTCACATACAGATCATCAGACTCCATAACTGGGAAGGGGGGATAATCCGCACCCAGCAGGGTCAGTATACAGTGCACTGACATGAAGTGCAGCCTCCCATCATCATACATATACCATCCCCCGACTGCTCCTCTCACCAGTGTCTCTAATACATGTGACTGCCCAGCTCCACCATAGTAATGGCAGACACTGCATGTGTCCCTGCCCTGTCCTATCATACATAAACCCAGAACTCATGAAGACTCTGTATAATACAGCAGTAATGTGGGATATCAGAAATGTCTGCAGGGTAGTCACACAAAAGCTGCCTCTGCAATAAGTGAGGGAACATGGCGGCTACAGGAATTTCTGAGGTAATCTTGACCCCAGATATGATGTAGGAGCTGATACTACCTTAGTACACACTACACCATGTCTGAGGTGAAGGCAGAGTAGTATATGAAACATGTCTGCAGGGAGGTCACACGGAAGATCACAGTCTGTGAGGAAAATGTAGCATGCACATGAGGGACATGGCAGCTACATGAATCGCTGAGGTAATATTGGTCCCATACATAAAGAAACCACTGGAGCCATAGGCGGAGGAGGACATGACTTGGGGATGGGTGGCCCTTTACTCCTGCAGCTTTTTTGGTATAGTGGTGTAGATTTTTAAGCAGGAGGGATGTTGCTTTAAGAAGAGAAAAGCCCAGTATGTCTGTGCCTGGGGGGTCACTGTGAGGAGGGTGGGATTATATAGAGCAGGAAATCTGTGTCTCTCCCTCACTTCAGACATCATGTACTAGTGTAGTATCAGCTCCTACATTATGTATGGGACCAATATTACCTCAGCGATTCATGTAGCTGCCATGTCCCTCATGTGCATGCTGCATTTTCCTCACAGACTGTGATCTTCCGTGTGACCTCCCTGCAGACATGTTTCATATACTACTCTGCATTCACCTCAGACATTGTGTAGTGTGTACTAAGGTAGTATCAGCTCCTACATCATATCTGGGGTCAAGATTACCTCAGACATTCATGTAGCCACCATGTTCCCTCACTTATTGCAGAGGCAGCTTTTGTGTGACCGCCCTGCAGACATTTCTGATATCCCACATTACTGCTGTATTATACAGAGTCTTCATGAGTTCTGGGTTTATGTATGATAGGACAGGGCAGGGACACATGCAGTGTCTGCCATTACTATGGTGGAGCTGGGCAGTCACAGGTATTAGAGACACTGGTGAGAGGAGCAGTCGGGGGATGGTATATGTATGATGATGAGAGGCTGCACTTCATGTCAGTGCACTGTATACTGACCCTCCTGTGTGCGGATTATCCCCCCTTCCCAGTTATGGAGTCTGATGATCTGTATGTGGCCTCATCTCTGTTACACACTGTGAGGCTGGGTGTGCAGATCCCGTGTAACCAGGTTACTCACTATATGTGGTATCTGTGTAAAGGCTCTATTCCTGTGCTGTATACTTCACCTCTACCACAGGTCTGTATACATGATATCACTCCTCGCTCTGCTGTATACGGATCATGCTGTGTATAGACATCCTGTGTCTCCAGGTTATTTTCCTGGCTGTACATATAACCTGGACATGACTTCCAGCTTAGTGCTTGATTTCTGTAGCTATTGCTGCCTTTAGTCCTCCCCCTCGTATATTGCATGATCAGAGTATACCCACCAAGAGCTTATTTTATATTACCTAAGATGGCGGATAGCACAGGCCTGAATGGATTATGTTTTATCATGTGTAAAATAAATAATCGTGGAGTGACTCAGCACATTTGAGTGGGCAGTAATAACTCAGCACATGGCGGGCAGTGAGTGAGCAGTAATAACTCAGCACATGGCGGGCAGTGAGTGGGCAGTAATTACTCAGCACATGGCGGGCAGTGAGTGGGCACTAATAACTCAGCACATGGCGGGCAGTGAGTGGGCAGTAATAACTCAGCACATGGCGGGCAGTGAGTGGGCAGTAATTACTCAGCACATGGCGGGCAGTGAGTGGGCACTAATAACTCAGCACATGGCGGGCAGTGAGTGGGCACTAATAACTCAGCACATGGCGGGCAGTGAGTGGGCAGTAATAACTCAGCACATGGCGGGCAGTGAGTGGGCAGTAATAACTCAGCACATGGCGGGCAGTGAGTGGGCACTAATAACTCAGCACATGGCGGGCAGTGAGTGGGCAGTAATAACTCAGCACATGGCGGGCAGTGAGTGGGCACTAATAACTCAGCACATGGCGGGCAGTGAGTGGGCAGTAATAACTCAGCACATGGCGGGCAGTGAGTGGGCAGTAATAACTCAGCACATGGCGGGCAGTGAGTGGGCACTAATAACTCAGCACATGGCGGGCGGTGAGTGGGCAGTAATAACTCAGCACATGGCGGGCAGTGAGTGGGCAGTAATAACTCAGCACATGGCGGGCAGTGAGTGGGCAGTAATAACTCAGCACATGGCGGGCAGTGAGTGGGCAGTAATAACTCAGCACATGGCAGGCAGTGAGTGGGCACTCTTAGTGTGAGGCTGCACATTGCTCTGGAGGACACATCATGGGCCCAGTTTTCAGCCCTGTCTCTCGTCTATTGTAGTTGTATGTAGTAGAGTGACTGGGATACAGAACTTGCAGTTTTCTGCTCACACACCTATGGCTGCAGGCAGCTTATATTAGACCTACATATTTCTTACCATTTATGTGCAGCTGGTGATTAGAGGCTGTAACTGCTGTAAAGGAGCAGGCGGCTTCTCATTTATTGTTACAGCATATAACACAGCATTGCCCATCTCTGCCTATTTCTGGACCTTATGATGGGACATTTTCCATTATTAACCTGTTGTATACCTTGGTTGTAAACCTGCATGGTTTTCACCCTCACTTATCCCACATCTTGTGTGCTTGGAGGGGTCCTTGAAGTTGGTTAAATATGGTCTGGGGGATCCATTGGGATATGGTTTCCTCCTTTTGGAATTTAATATGGTTCTGGATCTGGTGAAAGGTGGAGGGGAGTTTCGGCAAGGGTTTGTCGGATCCCCAGGAAATTCAAGTGAACATTGGAACCCTTGTGGTTATGGTGCTCCCGAGCTGGTGGGGTAACGGCTGGGAGTAATTGTTGGTACATTTCATGTTCACTTTATGTTTGGTAATCACCAGATTTTTGGGAGCTTCAAGGACTCCTACCAGCGTGTTAATATTATTTATGCTTTGATGTTTTATTGTATGTTTGTTTTAATAAAGGTGTGAATAATAATTATTTAAAAAAAAAAAAAAAAGGGATCGGTGTATACCCACCAAGTGCTTATTTTATGTTACTTAAGATGGAGGATAGCACAGGCCTGAGTGGATTACCTGGAGCCTGGTGGTTGGGGGGGTCCTTGAAGTTGGTTAGAAATTGGTCTGGGGGATCCATTGGCATATGGATTCCTCTTTTTGGAAGTTAATATGGTTCTGGACCTGGTGAAAGGTGGAGGGGAGTTTCGGCAAGAGTTTGTCGGATCCCCAGGAAATTCACGTGAACATCGGAACCCTTGTGGTTATGGTGCTCCCGAGCTAGTGGGGTAACGGCTGGGAGTAATTGTTGGTACATTTTATGTTTGGTAATCACCAGATTTGGGAGCTTCAAGGACTCCCCCCAGCGTGTTAATGTTATTTATGCTTTGATGTTTATTTTATGTTTATTTTAATAAGAACATGAATTTAAAATTTAAAAAAAAAAAAAAAAAGTTATTTGTTTTCCTTTTAGTGGGTCCTTGGAAGTTATTTATAAATTGGTCAGTAGGGGTAACCATATTAAGTATGGACCTCTGGGGTGGGGTTCTTGGAGTTGACGCTGAATCAGCGAAAAGGAATTGGAAGTTAAAATTCTGGATCTGGCTTTTGGTTACGGCTCTGGACGGGTAACTCTGGACGGGGTGTTACCCGGGAGCTTTTGGTGGTTGGACTTTCCAGAACGGGATGTTTGGTGCCCTCGAGCTGGTGGTTTACGGCTGAGGGTAACGTGGATTTTTAAGTTCCTGTGTTTTTGCCAAATAGTTAGCCAGAATTTTTGGGGCTCCAAGAACCCTCCCCTCATGTCGTATAAGATTGTGTATTTAATACTATTAAATAATTTAATATTGTGGCAGGGCTAAGGGTCGTGTAATCGATGGGAGATATGTGCCTCATAAATGGCTTGTCTCTATAATGTAAGGCATAAGTAAAGCGTACCAGATATTATTATTGTTGTTGTTTGAAGGACCTGTGGTGAGGTCACAGTCAGGTGACCAGTCAGCTGCTGAGTTCGTGGGTGTGGCTACAGCCTTATAATGTGGCCTGCTCCTGAACCAGGGAGCTGTATGTGGGGAGGACTAAGCCTCCCATGTGTGCTGAGACTCCTGCTCTGAGTCTATAACCACGGACATTTTGTGTTATTTTGCCTGAGCTAAAGGCTACTTTTTGGTGTTACGCTGCCTTGTGCGTCTATGACGTGAATAAACCGCAAGCACTGTTGAAGAACCTGTCTCATATTTGTCTCCCGCTGCACCTAAGCGAGTCACATCCCCACAATTGGTGGTACACGTGCGGGCAGCGGTCCCAGCAGAGACTTGAGACAGTTGCTGCATGTCCTGGGTGAAGTTTGCAGCGGGGCAACAAGCACTGCCTGGAATCATGGAGGACCTGCTGAAACACCTGGTCCAGTCCCAGGCTCTGCAGCAGGAAACCAACAAGCTGTTGTTACAGCAGATCCAGCAAAGCCAGCAGGAGCAGCGGCAGCAGTTCCAGCAGAGCCAGCAGGAACAACGGCAGCAGATGCAGCTTCTGGCAACCGCCATCCAGGAGGGCAGGACGAGCGCCCCAACCCCAGGTCGGGCTGATGCCACCGACGTCGAGAAGGCGGTAAGACGCGCGTTGCGTAACAAAAAATGACCCCTGAGGATGATGTTGAGGCCTTCCTGACGGTGTTTGAAAGGGTGGCTGAGAGGGAAAAACTTCAGCCAGAGCGGTGGGCGGAGGTACTGGCCCCATACCTAACGGGGGAGCCCCAGAAGGCGTACTTTGACCTGACAGTACAAGATGCCAGAGAGTATCCCAAATTAAAAGCGGAAATTCTCGCCCGCTTGGGGGTAACAATGACTACCAGGGCACAGAGAGTTCATCGTTGGGCCTATTACCGGGACAAACCCCCGCGCTCCCAAATGTTTGACCTGTTGCACCTGGTCCAGAAATGGCTGCAGCCAGAGTCGGCTTCCCCTGCACAGATGGTAGAGCGAGTTGTGATGGATCGGTTTGTGCATTCCCTGCCGAGACCTCTACAGACTTGGGTTGCCCAGGGTGATCCCCAAAATGCTGATGAACTGGTTGGGCTGGTCGAGAGATACCAGGGGATGGAAGGTTCCTTGGGGAAGCAGCCCATTCCGTATTGGGGGTCCCAGCAGGGGGCAGAGTCACAAAAAGGGGTGGTGTGTCCAAGGTCAAAAGGGGCGGGGGAGGCGGTGCCCAAGGTCCCCTCGGGTGATATTATTTGCTGGAAGTGTCATGGGCCAAGACATATAGCGGCCCGTTGTCACCAGACCACCGAGAAGATGGACTGCAGCATGGGATGCCGTAGTTCATACTACGCATATCCAGCTTGCAGTGTGAACTCGCTACCTAACAAGGGGCCACAAGCGTGTCCCGTGAAGGTGAACGGTCGAGCAGTAATGACGCTTCTGGACTCCGGGAGCTTGGTGACCCTTGTGAGGGCCAGTTTTTCTCTAAACATACTCCCGGGTAAAAAGATTGGTGTTCGGTGCATACGTGGCGATGCCAAGGAAGTGCAGCGTATGTTGAAGCTCGGGGTCATTGAGGAATCCAAGAGCGGCTGGTCGAGCCTGATTGTCCTGGTCCCAAAACCTGATGGTGAATGGAGGTTCTGCAACGATTACCGAAAGCTGAATGAGGTCTCCAAGTTCGACGCTTATCCCATGCCACGCGTTGATGAGCTCATCGAGAGACTTGGACCGGCCAGGTACATAACCACTTTGGATCTGACAAAGGGATATTGGCAGATTCCCATGGCACAGGAAGCCAAGGAGAAGACGGCATTCTCCACACCAGACGGGTGCTTCCAGTATGTCCGGATGCCGTTTGGCCTACAGGGAGCTCCGGCAACCTTACAGAGGGCGATGGATAGAATCCTTGCGCCTCTTAAGCTATATGCTGCCGCATATCTGGATGATATCGTCATCTTTACCCCAGACTGGGAGACTCACCTGGAAAAGGTCCAAGCAGTGTTTGACGCTCTAAGAGAGGCGGGGTTTACAATAAACCCGAAGAAGTGTGCCTTGGGGAGAGAAGAAGCCAAGTACCTTGGATATGTAGTGGGGCGTGGCGAGATCAAACCCCAAATCAATAAAGTGGAGGCAATTCAAACATGGCCGAGACCTCTGTCAAAGAAGCAAGGTAAAGCCTTCCTGGGGATTGTGGGATATTACAGGAGGTTCATCCCAAACTTCGCCACAATGGCTGCCCCTCTAACTGATCTGCTTAAGGGGACAAAGTCAGTAATGGTCAGCTGGTCCGAAGAAGCAGTCAGCCTTCCAAGAAATGAAGGGAGCTCTTTGCAAGCAACCCGTTTTGGTGCCCCCAGACTTTAAACGTGAATTTGTCCTCCAGACAGATGCCTCAGATGTCGGGGTAGGAGCAGTCCTCTCCCAAGAGATACGTGGGGAGGAGCATCCTGTTCTCTACTTGAGTAGGAAGTTGACTTCTTGTGAGAGAAATTACTCAGTTGTAGAGAAGGAGTGTTTGGCCATAAAATGGGCAGTGGACACATTACGGTACTACCTGGTGGGACGGAAGTTTAGGTTAATATCCGACCATGCCCCACTCAGGTGGATGAGGGAAACAAAGGGCAAGAATGCTAGGGTCACCCGCT
The DNA here is from genome assembly GCF_039654945.1 of Dendrobates tinctorius. NCBI lineage: Eukaryota > Metazoa > Chordata > Amphibia > Anura > Dendrobatidae > Dendrobates > Dendrobates tinctorius. The sequence continues at coordinate 80,015,721 of NW_027361738.1, forward strand.
GGTTCTTAGCCCTACAAGACTTCAGCTTCCATGTAGAGCATAGGGCCGGGAAGCTACATGGGAATGCCGATGCCCTCTCCAGAATCCCTTGCCTGGTAGGTGAAAGTGCCAAGCCCCACGGCTTTAGGCAGAGGGGGGAGGTATGTATGTGGAGCTGTATGTGGGGAGGACTAAGCCTCCCATGTGTGCTGAGACTCCTGCTCTGAGTCTACAACCATGGACATTTTGTGTTATTTTGCCTGAGCTAAAGGCTACTTTTTGGTGTTACGCTGCCTTGTGCGTTTATGACGTGAATAAACCGCAAGCACTGTTGAAGAACCTGTCTCATATTTGTCTCGCGCTGCACCTAAGCGAGTCACATCCCCACTATATATATATACAAAATTAATTTATTTCAATTCTTCAATACAAAAAGTGACTCTCCTATATTCTATAGAGTCATTTCACATGTTTATTTCTGTTCTTGTTGATGATTATGGCAACCAATGAAAACCCAAAAGTCATTATCTCAGTAAATTAGAATACTTTATAACACCAGCTTGAAAAAATTATTTTTAATCCGAAATGTTGTCCTACTGAAATGTATGTTCAGTAAATGCACTCAATACTTGGTCAGGGCTCCTTTGGCATCAATTACTGCATCAATGCGGTGTGGCATGGAAGCGATCAGCCTGTGGCACAGCTGAGGGGTTATGGAAGCCCAGGTTGCTTTGATAGTAGCCTTCAGCTTGTCTGCATTGTTGGGTCTGGTGTGAGTGGACGGGGGACTGCGGAAGGTTCAAGGGGTGGAGGCACAGCTGGGGAGGAGCCTCAAGGGGGCCCCAAAATTTTGCCAGTATGGGATCCCGAAATTCTTCTGGTGGCAGTTCTGACCCCGGAACCAGCTCTTGTCTGGACACAACGGAGCATCCATTTGCAACAAAGAGTCAAAAATAATAATTGTCTGTTTTTCACCTGTCAGTATTTTGAGATCCCAAAATACTATTATGCAAAGGGGACAGTTAAAAAAAAAAACATCAGCATATATAGACAGGGCTGTCTGATTTTCAGGGGTATAGTGCATTTGTTTTGTTTTTTTACCAATGTAGAGGAAGAATGCTACACAGCGTGAGGACTCATGCAGACGTCCATGCAACACAGTCCGAATACGAACTGCAACGCATGGACTGGCCGCAGGTCTCCTGACCTAAGCGTGCCAGCCACATAGAATTATATCAGGGTGTCATGCTCAAGTCAGGAGTCCTGCGGCCAGTCCATTCTCAGACCGTGTTGCACAGACATCAGCATGAGCTCTTAGGCCGGGTTCACACATTGCAACGTAACTGTAAAAAAAAAAACGGATGCTATACCATGGCTCCATGTCGGATAAATTTTTTTCTGCATACACATACAGCTGTGGCCAAAAGTATTGACACCCCTGCAATTCTGTCAGATAATACTCAGTTTCTTCCTGAAAATGATTGCAAACACAAATTCTTAGGTATTATTATCTTCATTTAATTTCTCTTAAATGAAAAAACACAAAAAGAATTGTCCTAAAGCCAAATTGGATATAATTCCACATCAAACATAAAAAAGAGGGTGGACAAAAGTATTGGCACTGTTCGAAAAATCACGTGATACTTCTCTAATTTGTGTAATTAACAACACCTGTAACTTACCTGTGGCACCTAACAGGTGTTGGCAATAACTAAATCACTCTTGCAGCCAGTTGACATGGAATAAAGTTGACTCACCCTCTGTCCTGTGTCCTTGTGTGTTCCACATTGAGCATGGAGAAAAGAAAGAAGACCAAAGAACTGTCTGAGGACTTGAGAAACCAAATTGTGAGGAAACATGAGCAATCTCAAGGCTACAAGTCCATCTCCAAAGACCTGAATGTTCCTGTGTCTACCGTGCGCAGTGTCATCAAGAAGTTTAAAGCCCATGGCACTGTGGCTAACCTCCCTAGATGTGGACGGAAAATAAAAATTGACAAGAGATTTCAACGCAAGATTGTGCGGATGTTGGATAAAGAACCTCGACTAACATCCAAACAAGTTCAAGCTCCCTGCAGTCCGAGGGTACAACAGTGTCAACCCGTACTATCCGTCGGCATCTGAATGAAAAGGGACTGTATGGTAGGAGACCCAGGAAGACCCCACTTCTTACCCCGAGACATAAAAAAGCCAGGCTGGAGTTTACCAAAACTTACCTGAAAAAGCCTAAAACGTTTTGGAAGAATGTTCTCTGGTCAGATGAGACAAAAGTAGAGCTTTTTGGGCAAAGGCATCAACATAGAGTTTACAGGAGAATAGAAGAGGCATTCAAAGAAAAAAACACGGTCCCTACAGTCAAACATGGAGGAGGTTCCCTAATGTTTTGGGGTTGCTTTGCTGCCTCTGGCACTGGACTGCTTGACCATGTGCATGGCATTATGAAGTCTGAAGACTACCAACAAATTTTGCAGCATAATGTAGGGCCCAGTGTGAGAAAGCTGGGTCTCCCTCCGAGGTCATGGGTCTTCCACCAGGACAATGACCCAAAACACACTTCAAAAAGCACTAGAAAATGGTTTGAGAGAAAGCACTGGAGACTTCTAAGGTGGCCAGCAATGAGTCCAGACCTGAACCCATAGAACACCTGTGGAGAGATCTAAAAATGGCAGTTTGGAGAAGGCACCCTTCAAATATCAGGGACCTGGAGCAGTTTGCCAAAGAAGAATGGTCTAAAATTTCAGCAGAGCATTGTAAGAAACTCATTGATAGTTACCGGAAGCGGTTGGTCGCAGTTATTGTGGCTGAAGGTTGTGCAACCAAGTATTAGGCTGAGGGTGCCAATACTTTTGTCTGGCCCATTTTTGGAGTTTTGTGTGAAACGATCAATGTTTTGCTTTTTGCTTCATTCTCTTTTGTGTTTTTTAATTTAAGACAAATTAAATGAAGATAATAATACCAAAGAATTTGTGTTTGCAATCATTTTCAGGAAGAAACTGCGTATTATCTGACAGAATTGCATGGGTGTCAATACTTTTGGCCACAACTGTAGACTTGAATGGGTCTAAAATACAGTATACTCGTGTGAACATGCCCTTATCCAAACATTTTTTATGCATTCAGTTGAAACAAAGTGCAATGGTAGCATTATATCTGCATGCAATGATCGCCCCCTAGGGGTGGATGCAGACATTACATTTTATTATCAAATGTAGAACTTGAGATCAGAAAAACAGAACTCTGAGGATAAACATGTGCACTAACTTGGAATAAGATGAGAGTAAATGTCATTTTTTATTTTTTTTTTTTTTTTATAAATCAATAGTACATATGAGAGTAAACTTGGCAAATTGTCGTATTACAGAAATCTGCTTCTTTCTGCTCCTGGACTGATCTTTCTTCTTAATTCACAGGTAAAATCTGTCTTCAATAATGGGAAAATCTGTATTCTCTGAGATAGGATATGACAGTTGGTGCTTATAAAGTTCTATAGAGATCTGCAACCGAAGTCTGAGCAGAAAGTCTGTCTCCGCCTCCAGCTCCTCCATAAACCTTTAAAGCACCAACTGTCATCTCCTATCTCAGTAATGTAAATCTGTCTGCCTCAGCAAGGCCCCACTTACTTTGCACAGGTCCCCTGTATAGTGGATTGCTCTGTACAGAAATGCTATGAAGCTATTTCAGTGCAGACCTCAGCCCCTTATCCCCAGGACTGGTTTGGCACCTGCTGATTATAAAGTGATGGCAATAACCATCCAGTTGCTCTAGGAAGAGGCTCTATAGTGGCAACATATTCTGTACGGAGTTCACTAATTCCTGACTCCTCTGGGGTTCACAACCAGCGTTCCCCATCTCAATCACAGACTTATGGGTCAGTTCGTCAGAACCACAGAAGATTGACAGTTTGGGCCTGTGACACTGATGAGCCTCTGGGCTACACTAAGCACTTCCCCATGCTGTAAGCAGAGGCAGCGTTACCTCTGTAGCATCAGAATAGCACAGAGACTCTGAAGCTGGTTGGCTCCAGAGATCTGGGTAGCTACAGAACAGCACTTGCCAGATCTATAGTAAAGAGCTCGTAAGTGCTGCGCTACTTGCCTGGGAAACCAGCCACTAATGACACAGCAGTGATCAGAGCTCGCTGAGATCGATGCTGTTTAAACACTTACAGAGACATTTAAATAGCCTGTTTGCTTGGGCGCTTGTGCAATGGCTCCCAGTGGCGATCGACCAATTCAACTGGGGTCTTGCTGAAGCCCCCACCCCCACCATGGCTGGCATCTTAGTCCTCATGTGAAGCTCAGCCTTGGGCTTTACTTTATAAGAGAACGTCAGTTATACCATAAACTTGCAAACTTCTAATACTGCAGTATCCTTTAAGGCCACGTTCACATGTTCATTATTTGGTCAGTATTTTACATCAGTATTTATAAGACGAAATCAGGTGTAGAACAATCAGAAAAAGGAAAATAAAAACACGCCACCTCCTCTGTACTTTTAACCCACTCCTGGTTTTGGCTTACAAATACTGATGTGAAATACTGACCAAATACTGAGCGTGCAAATGTATTCACACCCGAGCCTGTTTTCACTTTTATGACCATGTCAAAGTTTACAATTCTGACCAATGTCACTTTATGTGGTAATACAGGTGCTTCTCACAAAATTAGAATATCATCAAAAACAGGATTTTTTTGTTGCTTACCGTAAAATCTGTTTCTCTGAGCCTTCATTGGGGGACACAGAAACCATGGGTGTATGCTGCTGCCACTAGGAGGCTGACACTATGCAAATAAAAAGTTTGCTCCTCCTCCGCAGTGTACACCCCACCGACAGGAAGTAGGATGTTCAGTTAGTGAGAAAGCAGTAGGAGAAGCAATCTGTAACGAGATAAAAACCACAGAAAACACAAATCCATACTGTAACAATATTATATAGTAAACTGTGCTGTTCAACTTGGGAGGGTGCTGTGTCCCCCAATGAAGGATCAGAGAAGCAGATTTTACGGTAAGCAACAAAAAATCCTGTTTTCTCTATTGCTTCATTGGGGACACAGAAACCATGGGACGTCCCAAAGCAGTCCCCAAGGGGAGGGAACAGCAAACAACTCCAATCAGAACGAGGAAGTCACCCTCGTCACCTGCAAGGTCACCTGCGAGGTCTTTTCACCCCGACCGGCACTTGCCGAAGCTAGGCATGGGCTCTGAAAAACCTCATGGACCTGTGGAGGACAAATGACCGTACTGCAGAGGAGCAAGACGAAGGCCCAAAGAGTACCGCCAGGAGGACACACACTGCCTGGGCAGTGTGCATCGTACTGAAAAGAACGCAGTCCCTCCTGGGCCGGCAACCCTACTAATGTCGACCAGATTCCGCGAGCAGATGCTGACCTGGAGGCCAGAGGACCTCTATACCTCAAGCCCGAGCTTGATAAGTACCGTTGCTTTGGTCAGGTAGCCTGATGAGAGCGCGCCATGAAGGGAAAATTCGAGGCGGATGAAAGAAAGAGAATTTAGAGAGATGTAGAGTGGACCCTTGACCCACAGGAGGTGTACCATAGCTGCTATAGAGTCTGTGAGGCTCTAGGAGTGGTGGAGAGCCTGAAAGGCAAGGCTACCAACTGAAAAGGAAAATGAACCCGTACGTTGCGAAAGCAGATATCGCCAAAGCCCTGAAGAAATCAGGACCTGGATAAGAGCTTCATGGAAAAATCATGCGATTCGCAGGAGGCAAATGCTGAACAAAGAAAAATTTCCTCCTGAGAAAAAGGATCGACTCAATCCTAGATCCCGAAAAGGCACGCTGTGGAAAATGCGCTGAAGAACGACGAGGTTCAGCCTGAGGAAGGAGAGCGCTTGTCCTTCCGGTGACCTCCTCAATAATTAAGCGATTGGAGCTACCCGGAAGAAACGGGAAGCTGGTGAGGGACTTGTTTGGAGATAATTTCGCTCGTGAAACTGAAAGCCAAATGAACCCTTTGATAGGAACGATGAGGCGAAAACCCATGTTTCCATGCAAGAGAAAATTTTTGGACAGTGAGGACGATCAAATCTTCTGACCGGTCCCCAGCAAGAATGCTCTGATGAGCAAGCTAGGCCACGTGTCTATAGAACTTTGCAACACGAGTGGAGACTAAGGCAGGACACGATAAAGCGGCGGATGGTTTCAAGGTTGACCTTGCCAACTACTGTGTGAATTTGCCGTGGAATCTGAGGGATACACTTCTGGGACAGGAAGGACCGTAGTAGTGGGAGACTTGGAACCGGAGGGTTCGTAGTCAGAGAAGTAGAGATATACTAAGGCGCCCTCTTGTTTGGAAACGGCTGAAGGCCGTTCTGTGAGAAAATGACAAGGCCTGAGAACAGGCCATTGAGAACCTGCGATAGAGCCAAACACTGAAAACGTACTGAATGGAACCAGGGGATAATCTGGATCTCATCGGCGCGATGTAGGCTCAGGATGGCTATGAATAGACAACTGATTGCTCCACTAAGGAGGTAGAATGGAGACTACTGGATGACCGAGATCCAAAGGGAGATAAACCCAGCATCCCGAGATGAGTGTGGATATGGACAAAAATAGTGTAGCTGGACTTAGAAAAGTGATTAGTCGAGCAAGGAAAGTTCATGCAAAACATGGAGTATGATAACTGTAAGAAAAGTTGGCTCTAGGTAGATCAAATAGACACCAGAAGACAACTAGGCTGACGAAAGGCAGGTCAATTTGTATGATGATGTAAACGACCGAATCCATCCTGGACCCTCTGGAGCAGGGAGGGGATTATGGTGTGTAGACCCGCTAGCCTAAGTCTAAGACAAAACGCGCCTGAGGATAACAGTGAAAAGATACAATACTAGCTGAGGGAAGAAACGCGTTATCACCAGACTCATTCTTGGATCCAGGACTGGAACAGCTTTTTACCCCGGTCGATGCTTGCGCAGAGTTAGATCCCACTCCTGTCTGAGGTGGGATACTTTTTCACGGTCACGGTCAGAAGTCACATGTCTGAGCTGCTGGAGGCTTTACTCGGCGTCTGTAAGAAAGAATAGGTAAGTTGCGACAGATAAGGAGCTTATGGTAGTGTGGTAGCTCGAAGGCCCCTAAAGCAGACTAGAACTTATAAACTACTATTTGCCAAACATTAAAGATAGGCGGAACACACCGGCAGTAAAGATAGCTTCTGGCAAAAACTCCTGTGGAGCAACTCACACTTAGGGTACTGAACATGCCACAGTAAAACCGCGACCATCAGTACCTGACACGAGAGAGTCTGACCCACCTGAAGGTGGAGTATCCAGATATGTTGCTACCAAGATCCACACTGTGGGACAGAGATCCGTTCTGTTTGGACAAGGTAGTGGTTACGTTTAACTGTTAACAAACCACAGATGTTATTGACAATGAAATATGTAGCCGAGAGGTGTCTTTGACTCACCTGAAAGCGACTTGTCACCGCGGCTGTAGCCCGCTATGAGCAATAAATACCGGCACCTCACCTCGAGTGGCGATTAAACGGGAGCTTAGGCAAAAGCTGCAAAAGACCGTGAGGAACGTGAGAGAGGACGCTTCTGACTCCCCAGAAAACGGGTCAGTATAGTCGGATCGGTATAGTTGATGGCCTCGGGTACGTTTGAGTTACCAGAGAGATGGCATGTATTGACTAAACATGTCTGAAAGAGGACTATTCAAGTGCTCGATAAGGGATAGAGTACTGCTGCAATAGAACGCGAGGAACCTGAAGGCGAGAGCGTCTGACTCACCTGAATATGGTACAGAACACCAGTACCACTGAAGCAGTCAACCCCAGACACGTCTCCACAGTAATACGGCCGTTTGAACTACTGTACCTGGTAGGTGATGCGTCTGAAGCCTGGATAGCTTCAGCTGCAATCGGCTCTAAGTATCCTGTGTACAAATCAGCGTGGAGAGAACCCGGAGAAGGGTATAGGAGACCGTCATTTCTGAGTTGCGGGGCTGTCTTGGCCTGGATACCTGACATTAGGCAGAATAACGGCTTGTGTGTTGTGGTCTATGCCGGAATACCTGACGGCATTAGGCCAAATAACGGCTTCTGGCTGCGGTCTAGGTCTGAAAACCTGATGGCATTAGGCAGAATAACGGCTTCTGTGATGCGGTCTAGGTCTGGGTACCTGACGGCATTAGGCAGAATAATGGCTTCTGTATTGCGGTATAGGACTGGGTACCTGACGACATTAGGCAGAATAATGGCTTCTGTGTTGCGGTCTAGGTCTGGGTACCTGACGGCATTAGGCAGAATAATGGCTTCTGTATTGTGGTATAGGACTGGGTACCTCACGGCATTAGGCAGAATAACGGCTTCTGTGTTGCGGTCTAGGTCTGGATACCTGACGACATCAGGTAGAATAATGGCTTCACGCGTAGTAAGCCGTGCCACGAAGTCTGTAGTAAAGTAGATTCTGACCAGTCAATTCTTCTGACGGTAGAACAGTAGGCCTGGGATCAGAAAGAGACTAAACACCACTCTCTGTTGTGCGCCATGGTTCCAACTTCTGGAACAGCGAGTTGTGGTCAGCTTCTCTATTCACTGAGCCACAGCAGACAATTGCCTGATAACATGGACTTCTATTCAGTTAGAAGTCCGGTTCAAACACTGGAGACGTGAAGAGAAAGAAGCAGCACCTTGTTCTGCTTATAGCAGTATGAATCCAGCGTCCGGAGGGGGCTGCAGAAAATTGAAGGGCGAGTGCCTGTGAGCCGTAGATATTGGAGTAGTTGCTATTCCAGGACCCCAACGTCTTTATGTGAAGCAATGGTTGAGACTTGCTCTGCTGAAAATCAAGGCACCTATCCGTAATGGCCGAAAAACACAACAACCGTGTGACAAAATCAGATCTCCGACAGACATACTGATGCACTAGAGACTGCGCGGCAGAAGATTACAATTATGCCAGTAAAATACACGACTCTAGAGTACTATTACGTCTGTGACTGTACAGCTCTAGAGTACAGTTACTTCAGAGACTGTACGGCTCCAGAAAAACCATCAAGTTAGTGACTGTATTGCTCCAGAGACTGTACGACCGGGTCAACTGGGGGCTCCTGGACGGTGGGAGAGGACCACAGTGGAGGAATAGGAGGAGAACGAAGTGGCCTAGAGTTAGAGATGAGAACAATCCCACTAAGCACTGCCAGAAGGTTAGGGGACAGGAGAGCAGAGGAGGGGATCAGTCTGCAGTGCAGCTACTTACGGCAGATGTCCTGTAGGAGACTTCATGGCTGTAGAGAGACAGGCAGGTCCCATAGCTGGATGCGGTTCCCCTGTACCACAGCCGGAAAATGGCATCTGCCAGAAGACGCAGGGCAGAACGCGTGCGCTGTGAGGGTGGCCAGAGACCGGGAAGTCCGCTCTCAGCTAAACGCGGGGCCCGGAGGAGCAATATGGCAGCGGCTCCCGTCCACAGTCTGAGGGTAGCGGGCGGAGCCTGACGCCACACAGGAAGAGGCGAGAGGAGGAACAGGCAGGAAAAAGCCCGCCCAGAGCCGAGAGGAAGGGGGCAAAGTCAGCGCTGCAACTTGGCCCAAAATGAAGCCTCGACCTAGATTACAGCCGGCGGCCGCCGGAGCGGGAGAGGGGCCCGCGGAGGACATACAATAGCGCCAAACGGGTCCCCACAGTGGCGCCAGGGTGCTAAAAGTGGCACAAACAAAGCGCCATGACGCCGCTGCACGGGGGCACAAAGAACAGGAAGCCTCTGTGTGCCAAAGCCCCCTCTCTTCCCCAAAGTATCTGCAAGGCAGTGCTGAGGCCCCCGAAACCAGTCGGAAGGTATGAACTGCGCTAGCCGCCCAAAGCACTATCTCTTTGAATAAAGGGTTTTTTTGTTTTTTTTTCCTCTCTCTTCTTCTTATCCCATTTTCTTCACCTCTTCAGTAACTGGGGAGAAAAGAGGGAAAGTACCTCCCCAATCACGAAAATCAGACGTCCGGAATCCATGTTGCGGGACGTCCGTGTCTTCTCGACCGACAGGCTCTGGTGGGCGAGTGGGTGGGAGACATAGACAGGACCAGGTATTCTTTCTCTTGCGGGATCACCTAAACACGCGTCTGTGTTAGGGATTTTGGGGTCCTGCCGTCCAGACATATGGGGTGGCAGTACACGCCGTACTCATAGTCTCTGTGTGGGAGTACAATAGTGACCATTCACACTGTATCCCTCCGGGAACCTGAAAAGAAAACGAAGCACATTGAGGTAGATAAGGGTCTAGTAAAAAACCCGTGTCCACCTCCTACTGACACTAAGCTAAACTAAACATCCTACTTCCTATCGGTGGGGTGTACACTGCGGAGGAGGAGCTAACTTTTTTATTTGCATAGTGTCAGCCTCCTAGTGGCAGCAGCATACACCCACGGTTTCTGTGTCCCCCAATGAAGCGATAGAGAAAAGTTAATGTATTTCAGTTCTTCAATAGAAAAAGTGACACTCCTATATTCTATAGAGTCATTACACACAGAGTGATCTATTTGATGTGTTTATTTTTGGTAATGTTGATGATTATGGCTTACAGCCAATGAAAACCCAAAAGTCATTATCTCAGTAAATTAGAATAATTAAGAAAAAACATCTGATTATTATGAGAATACTGGTAAAAATCTCCTGCCCACAATAATTCCTCTATGCAAGTGCCTCATTAAAGAGGGTGTGGAAAATAAGGTCCCTGACTTTAGAGAGAAAACATTTTTCTCGATTAATAATCCATCTATTCCTTTATTATCATTTACTTAAAGTCCATAAAGACAAGATGGGTTCCAAAATCACACCAGCTTATGCAAATCTGTTTATGGGTGTGTTTAAAGATTTATTTATCATCAACAGTCTTTGGAATTAAAACATTATCATGTACAAGAGATACATTGATGATGTTTTTTTTTTTAGATGGGATAACACAGAAAATAATATTCTAATATTCACTAACTATAGAAATACAAATGACTGGGGATTGGTATTTTCTCCCCTTCATGATCCTCACTGTATCAATTTTCTGGACATCACCGTTTTTTGTGATGGTAATAATATTTTACTTTTTTTAAAGAGGTTGGACACCAATAGTTATATTCACTACAGGAGTGGACACGACAGTAAATAGCTCACTAATATTCCAAACAACCAATTAGGAAAAACTGCAGTCGAATAGAGGATTTTAAAATGCAAGCCTCCGTTCTGCATGAGAGATTCAAGGCCCAAAAATATCCAAAAGACCTAGTTAATCGGGCATATACAAATTTATAGAAAACAAACCAGGAAATTTTACTTACTGTTCATACAAGAAAAAAACAAAACGGACACAAAATATATGTCTAATTTTATCACCCAATTTAATCAAAACCACAAAGAAATACAGGATATTTTTAAAATGAATTTACATATCCTGCTGAATGACTAGCGGTGGACGCCGCGTCGGTGTAGGCAACACTCTTCCTCCACTGCATTCCACAGGAATACTACAAATAGTAAATATATACTCACTTCTTCTCTTCCTCTTTAAGCAGTGGGACTGACGAAGGTCCGTGTGAGACCGAAATGTCTCATAATGATTTGACTGCATTGAAATTACTTCTGGATTCCACTAATAAGTTGAGTACCAAGTTTTATTGTCTTTATAAACGGGCAGCATGATGGCTCAGTGATTAGATCTGTACGGTGGTTCAGTGGTTAGCATTGCAGCCTTGCATCTCTGGAGTCCTGGGTCCAAATCCCACCAAGGAGTTTGTATGTTCTCACCGTGTTTGCGTGGGTTTCCTCTCACGTTCCAAAGATGTACCGATAGGGAATTCAGATTGTGAGCCCCATCATGGACAGCAATGATAATGTGTGCAAAACTGTAAAGTGCTGCGGAATATGCTGGCGCTATATAAAAATAAAGATTATTAACTAAAAACCACTAATTGTGTAACCTCTAATGCTACCAGCGAAAAATTCCCTATCAAACAATACTTGAATTGTAATACGGATTTTGTCATTTATGTCATAGATTGTAATTGTGGGAAATGATATGTTGGTAGGACCACCCAACCTTTACACTGCAGATTACACTCTCATAGACATAATATATGTAAAGGTTTCCTTCGGCACGGACTATCTAGATATTGCACTCTTTTTCATGATAAAAAATGTGATAACCTGAGGATCAGCCTTTTAGAACAAACAAATCCCAGCAAACACACCAGATCGTATTCAAAAACTAAATAGGAAAGAAATATACTGGATTTACAGGTTAAATACTCTTAAACTGCATGGATTAAATGAAATATCAGAGGGATTATTTTTATAACTTTTTTTATAACTTTTTAATTACATATATTTTATCTCTTAATTTTTTTTCCTTTATCGATTGATTAAATCTTAAATAAGCGTGATTTTTTTTCTGTATATATTATTGCATAAGATCATACCGATATGTGCTGTTTCATTGGTATATTCCTATAGGCTTGTGCATCTACTTTAGTTGTAATAATTATTGTACCTCTGATTTCACTGAAAATATGCCTAAAAGTTTTTTATGTTACAATAATATCTCATGTGAAATAAGCTGCACCATATTGTGATATATCCTTATTATCATGTACCAATGGTTGTTTCCACCTCTGTACCATGTACATTATTTTTTCCCACACCAATTTGCCTTTTCTTTATCGCTTCCGATGTGGCTGTGGCTCAGAATGTTAGTGCGTGGCTCTAGCGCAGCTGTAAGGAAATAGACCGGACCACGGGTACCTGTATACCGGGTCTGGAAGTATGTAGGCTGCATCCTCTGTTCCCGGGGTGAAGCCTGAGTGGGGCGGACCTTTCCCTGCTGTTTGGGGGAAGTCTGAGTGAGGAGGACCTTCCTGAGGACGGAGAACAGTGGGGAGAGCCAGGAAAAGGCGCGCAGCGTCGGGGGCATAAAAGGAAAAAGCGCACGAAGCGGGGCAGTCTGGCGACGGAGAAGAGTGGGGAGAGCCAGGAAAAGGTGCACAGCGTCGGGGGCATAAAAGGAAAAAGCGCGCGAAGCGGGGCAGTCTGGCGCCGGCGGAGAGCAGCGCAGAGAGCGTCACGCAGAGCGGTGAGCAACGCGCGCTGCTTACCCCACCAGAGAGTACTGGTGTGGCGACGGGCCATATAGAAGGAGTCCCCGTCACCTACAGAGAGAGCCGTGCAGAGCAGAGCTATGCCAGCAGAGCGGAGCTGTGCAGAGCCGTGTTAGCAGAGCAGAACCGTGCAGAGCTGTGCACACAGAGTAGAGCCGAGACTGGTGTTGCAGCAGCGAAAGAGAGGAGTGCTCCGTCCGGGGAGCACCAGCCCCACACAGACCAGCAACCGCTGTCGCCCTCCTCTAACCACGGGGACCAGAGGAAGAGAGATGGGCAGTGTGTGCCCAGTTACTGACATAAAGCCAGGTGCCAGAAGCTTCAGGATCGTGAGTACCGTGCGTGTGCCACCTGAAAAAGACCGGGAGCGAGACCATAACCTACACCCTGACTGTGCTAGTAAATCTCGTACCCAGACACTTGTGACTTGACTTGACCATTGTATACTTGCAGAGCCGCTTTTGGCTCATACAGGACTGTGGCCCTCACCGTTGTTTAGCCACCACAGGATATGGACTAGGGTCAGTGTAAGGTACCGGAGACCGACCACTGTCACCAGAAGACGGGATATTGTTGTGTGCTGGACCCCATTATTAAGGACACTGCGTCGGCCGTGGCCATTGAGTTCGCTGCAGGAGCTGCCGTTCAGGAACTTCCTTACTCCCAGTCTAACGAACTGACGATATTTGAACCGTTGTTCTTCACTTCAAGTTATCCTTTGTCTTTATGTACTGTTTGTCTACACTGTTTAACCCTTTACCTCCCGGCCTGGAGTATTCCCCTGTAAATAAACCTGTTAACCCTTGTTCTTCTTGCGTCCCGTCACTGCATCCCGCGTTCCTGCTAGTACATTACATGGTCTCCAGTGTGTTTTATCTATGTGGATTCCCCTTGCATCCAAGTTCTAATTCTCCATACCGTTTGTTATTTTTATAGCAAACTATTTGGTCGATACTCATAAAGAAATTGTACAAACATTATATTTCTTCTCTAACCACAGTGCACAAGCTTTTTCTAGTCTTAGAATTAATTTTTTCCCTCACTCCATTAGATTCTGAATGTTTCCTCTCCCCCTTTTTTTTTCCGTGATTTTATGTCACCATATATAAAATAATACACTTTTTTTACTCCAGAATCTTTTTATTTAATTTTTATTTCAAATAAACTTTCATACATATATACACATTTTTTATATAGTTCTCTCCTGAATATACATTTTTTTTCTTTTTTTTTTCTGTTCAACACTTTTTTCTTTTCCCCTTTTTTCTTCTTGTCTTCTTAAACAATCGTCCTATAATGTGAACAGAGATTTATACAAGTTATATTGTAATAATCATTTTCGTTTATTCCTTTTATCTTAGCACACCACATGTATGTCATGTGCCATCCCAGGTGGTACCTAACCCAACTTTGACATTTATCACATGTTCCTTTTTTTTTTTACATCTATCACATGTTCCTTTTTTTTACATTTATCATCACATGGTTCTTTTTTTTAAATTTATCATATGATTATTTATTTTTTTTTTTTAATTTATCACACGGCTCTCTTGGCACTCACATTTGAAAGCTGCATACTATTTTTGCTGCATTTGCTATACTTGTGGCCTTTCCTAATGAAGAAGTCTTTTGTACTTTGAAACTTATTATTATTTATTTTTATAGCGCCATTTATTCCATGGCGCATTATATAAATCTCTATCCATTTGATAATCTTGGATATACGTCTCATCATTGACCAGCAAGGGCGGAAATAATCCACTAACTGCTCCTTTCTTTCCAGGACAGCGTGTGACATCAGACAATGTGACCGGAGTCTTACGCGGAATAGAGTTCTGATCACACAACCACAAGGGCCGCTGCTCTAGATACAGCTGGGGATGCAGCCTGTCCTCCTATCCCGCACATGCGCACCACCGGTAGTTCGGCACTGTATCGGCCAGAAGGGAAAACTCAGCTCAATGATAGAATGATGAAACAGGAGAAATATTATTACAGCAGCTGGCAGGACTCCTAGATGTGGAGCTCAAGAAACGAAGTTAGATCACTCCTGATACTGAATATCGCAATGTGACTGTGACGTCATCCTCCTACCTGCCCTCCTATACACCCCCTACCCGCCTTCATCAGCGTATAATTGCCTATTTTTTTCATAAGAATAAAAATCAATTTTCACCACCTGACTGTATGATAATTATTAAAAACTTATGATACGGAATAGATTTTGTAAATCTTAAAATCATTCAATAAAAAATTATTTAAAAATATTACTTACTTACCTTTTTTTTCTTTAATCTCCCATTGTGAACCCAAAGCAGCAAAAAAATGGACTGAGGACCCTAAGAGGAAGACAAAAATTTGGTAAATAGCGTTTAGAACAGAGAAGAAAGGGCGAGAGGGTTAGTGAGTTTAGAAGTCGGGAACTGAGAAGGGAAATGCTTTTCTCTCACTATGGGACGTATGGATAGACATTTATATATTGGCTTCTTCCATTAAAATATACAATATAGTATAAAGATATAAAGGGAAGACACAAAGTGTATCTACCCCTAATATCAGGAGCCTCAGTGTCACAACATGTCACATACAACAATGGGGGAAGCTTTTCCTTACTTTGGTGGACGTTGCACGTTTTTGCTGCTGTAACTTCTGCTGATGGAGAAATAGAAGAAATGATCACAAATAAATACCTTATAAAATAATTATCGGGAACAAGTCCTGGTCCCATAAGGACACAGACAATAAACATAATGTCTTTCCTACACATTTCTACATGATACAGATATATGGATAGATGTCATTACTGATTATTAGCTCATTGTATAAATAGCACTTTCACAAGCATTTGCATGGGACTGATCTCCTGCCAGGATGAATGATTGAATACTTTTGCATCTAGAAGACAGCAATTAGGACATAAGGACGTGTCCATTAGTGGGGAGAGGTTAAGGTACCTACATGTTTATGACCTGGGTCCTGCTGGTTCTCCTAAAAAATTTTGGCATCCACCATTTCCGTTTGTGTCTGAAAAAAATCCAAACAAATGAATTGAGACCCAGAGAGTTCACATTATCATTGTGATCAGTCTATGAGGATATATACAGCGATATTATCCTGTGTAACGTCCTGCGCTTATGTCACAGTGTGACGTCATCGATCTAAAGCCCAAGGTCTCGTTAGAGTAAATGCAGCCACGATCGCTCTTATTACTTACGGGATCGGCTTTGTGTCGGCGCACGCCGTCTTTACTTCTGGCCTGTGACAAAAATAAAGTTTTCATTAGAAACAGAGATACTTGTGTTTGTGTCCTAAATAAATGCAGTGACTTAAAGAGTATCTGTCAGTAGGATCAACCCTCCTAAGCCGACTATATGGGCATACAGGTCATGGAAAGCTGAATAAAATGATATATTGATGTCTGCGATCCAATGTCTTATTTCAGAGAAATCCATATTTTTCTTTCTTCTCCAAATTGGCCATTGGGCACTGGAAACAGTTTTCCGGACGGCCACTTTGACTACCAAGGTTGAAGATAGAAGGGCTGGTGTCTGTTTTCAGTGCCCCGTGGCCACATTGGAGCGGCATCGATAATCAGAAGAGACCAGGAGCTCAGAAAATTGTGCTTACTGTAACTCTGGTATAGGGGACCCCAAAAATCAATAGCCCCCAATATGTACATCCATGTTTTATATCCTCCTCAGTCTCTGCCAAGTGATAACAAGTCATTCATCAGTTACTAATAAATATCTAAAATCATATACAGCCCATAATATCTGTATATGTCACTATCTCTCTACTTACAGTCTGGTGTTATCTTTGCCGCCATCTTTCTCTTCTATCTGTGGTGCTGTGTGTCCCACGAACACTTCTTCCTCCTCTTCCTCACTGCTGGACACATAACATAGACTCGTTTTTTATTTGCAGTGTTTTTATAAATGAATTCAGAAAATAAAGTTAAAAAAAAGCCCCATGCGCAGTTCGCCACATTTTGAGCAGACGTCCCATCCCCGGAACACTGAATGGTGAATAGTAAATAGTTTATTGCTCCCTGTGTGACCCTCTGTTCATTATCCCCACTTACAGGGGCAGAACTACAGCCGTGTCAGCCATATGGACTGCAAAAAGGAGAGCATGTTTGGCCTGAGAGGAGGAGCGGGGAGAGAGACGATCAGGAGGAGAGCTGCACAAGTCTCTCTCTTCTGCTGGACCCTGATCATTGCAGGAGCGGAAGCTGGAGGTCACCTGACAGGTCCAAAATAGCTCTAGGCCCCTCCCTGATGTCACATTCCCGCAAGGAATCTTATAGAACGGAGGGATAGAAATGGAAAAGAACTGTATAGACGGTGCGGAAAGGCTCATAAATAAAGGATCTGACCTCATAGGTCTTTTATTTTTGGCTCCTCCATCAGTTATCATTACGTATATGCAGCCATGTTTTATACCAAGTGACTGACAGTGCCATAACTATAAGTATATAATGCTCTATATTGTATATATATATATCCCCCAATATATTTTTAGTCTCACACTCTCCACTTACCTACTGAAACTCATACTCAAAACCTCACTCTCCCAAGATGTTTCCTCCTCACTCTCGTCTTCCTCACTATTGGACACATAAAATAAGTCATGTAAATTATATATCATCTACTTTGACATCCAGATGACACAAGGTTATATAAAGGCTGGGATACGATATGGTAAGTGAAGAGTCCCGATTAACCCCTTATTGAAGGCACACTATCTCTATATGGAGCTGGCTCAAGAGTTGAGTCTGCTCCCTGCAGTGCCGGTGATGGCTCTGTTACATAGCTGGCACCCAACAGTAACCCAACAGTAACCAGGCAATTGGAGCTAACTGTGACCACAATAGCTTAACCATTTAAATGCTGCTGTGAAGTATGATAGCAGTATTAAAAAGGGGAAACTGTCATTTTGTATGGCCCTCACCACCCACGCAAAGCGATCGTAGGGTGCTAATTGGTTTACATTGCAGTTAGAGGTCTACTGGAGGCCTCCGTGTCTGCCATGTGTGATCTCCTATGACACCCGGCCTGAGCCTTTCTTCATTCTGTACCCATAACCAGTCATTCATCGATTACTATGAAACATCTACAGGCGTGCACATCATATATTATCTGTATATGTCACTATCTCTCTACTTACAGTCCGATGTTCTCCTCTCTGCTGTTATCCTCTTTTATCTCAGTCACTTTATCATTGATGTCATCGTCTCCTTCCTCTTCCCCTCTACTGAAGACATAACATAACCCTTTATAAGTGAGGGTTAAAGGGGTCCACGCATTGCAATCATGGTGCATCTTTTGCAATGGTTTTTCAAAATCAATGCAAAAAAGCAGCAATGAAAATTCTAATAACTTACGTGATGGATTCCACGCTCGCCCAGGCTGATTTTGTTTTTCTACATATAAAAATGTAAGTTTTTTTAGAAACATTGTGATATTTAAGAAACATACAGAAAATAACATATATACAGTGTGTCTCGTTATTAACCCCTTAACGACCGCCGATACGCCTTTTAACGGTGGTAGTTAAGGGTACTTAAAGGGAATCTGTCACCCATATTAAGTAATATCATGTAAAGATATCACTAAATTGTGCGTCCCATAAGGATTCTATAAGGGCTTTTGACTCCCCCCGACCCCGCACCTTTGAGGTATAAATAACTTTTTTAGCTTGTTGGGGATGCATGCAAATCGCCGGGGTCCGATGAGCGTGGCTTAGTAGTCTTCTCCCCCCCACCTCCTTGGCTTGCTTCACGTAATCTTCGTCTGTGAATACCACAGACGCCGTTGGTTTCCGCGCTTGTGCAATGTAAAGGCCCCGTCGCCTGCGCAGTATGCTTTGCCCAACTGTGGGTGAAGCATATAGTTGCTACTACGCAAGCGCCGGTATTTTCCAGCGCGGTCTATGCCCCAGAAGACTTCACATGCAGGACACACTTCCGGGGCATAGACCACGTTGGAAAATGCCGAAGCTTGCACAGTAGTGATTATATGCTTCGCCCACAGTTGGGCAAAGCTTACTGCACAGGCGCCGGGGGCCTTTACATTGCGCAAGCGCAGAAACCAACGGCGTCTCTGGTATTCACAGACGAAGATTACGTGAAGCAAGCCGAGGAGGTGGGGGGGAGAAGACTACTAAGCCACGCCCATCGGACTGGACAGCAGCGATTTGCATGCATCCCCAACAAGCTAAAAAAGGTATTTATGCCTCAAAGGTGCGGGGTCGGGGGGAGTCAAAAGCCCTAATAGAATCCTTATGGGACGCACAATTTAGTGATATCTTTACATGATATCACTAAATATGGGTGACAGATTCCCTTTAAACCACAGCACGGCGCTGTGGAAAAAGTGTATCGCGCCACCCCGAGTTGGAGGTCATCAAAAAGGAAGAAAAATGTCACAAGCCTGCAAGGAATGTTATAGAACGGAGGGATAGAAATGGAGAACCACTTTGTAGACGGCACAGAAATGCTCATGAACAAAGGATCTGACCTCACTGGTCTTTTTTTTGGCTCCTCCATCAGTTATTATTATGTATGTGCAGCCATGTTTTATATCAAGTGACTGACAGTGCCATAACTATAAATATATAATGTTCTATATTGTATGTATATAGCCCCCATAATATATTTAGTCTCACACTCTCCACTTAACCAATCACACTCCAATTCTCACTCTTCCAAGAATTTTTCCTCCTATTCCTCCTAACTCTCATCTTCCTCTCTTTTGGACACATAAAATAAGTCATATAAATCACATATCATCTACTTTGACATCCAGATAACACAGGGTTTATAAAGATGTGCTGAATGAAAAGTCCAGATTAACCTCTAATTGAGGGCGCACTATCTTTGTATGGAGCGGGCTCAAGAGATGAGTCTGCTCCCCGCACCGCCGGTGATGGCTCTGTTACATAGCTGGCACCCAACAGTAACTGATGCAATTGGAGCGAGCTGTGATCGCATTACATTAACCTTTAAATGCTGCTGTGAAGTATGAGACAAGTATTAAAAAGGGGCTTTCCAACAGCGACTGTCACTTTGTATGGCCACGCAATGCGATCATAGGGTGCTGATTGATTGACATTGCAGCTAGGGGTCTACCAGAGACCTCTGTGCCTGCCATGTGTGATCTCCTACGAAGTCCAGCCTGAATCTTCTTCAATCTGTACCCATAACCAGTCATTCATCAGTTACTATGAAACCTCTACAATCATTTACATCCAATAACATCTGTATATGTCACTAATCTCTCTACTTACAGTCTGATGTTCTCCTCTCTGCTGTCTTCCTCCTTTATCTCTGTCACTTTATCATAGATGTCATCATCTCCTTCCTCTTCCTCTCTACTGAAGACATAACATAACCCTTTATAAGTGAGGGTTAAAGGGGTCCACGCATTGCAATCATGGTGCATTTTTTGGAATGGGTTTTCAAAATCAATGCAAAAAAGAAGCAATGAAAATTCTAATAACTTACTTGATGGATTCTACGCTCGCCCAGGCTGTTTTTGTTTTTCTACATATAAAAATGTAAGTTTTATTAGAAACAGTGTGATATTTAAGAAACATACAGAAAATAACATGTATTCAGTGTGTCTTGTTATTAACCCCTTAACGACTTCCGATACGCCTTTTAACGACGGTAGTTAAGGGTACTTAGACCACAGCGTCGATAATTAACGGCGCTGTGGAAAAAGTGTATCATGCCCCCCAGAGTCGGATTTTCTCCAGGGTCTCAGCTGCCGGTGGTAGCCGAGACCCCAGAGAACATGATTCGGGTCGGTTTTTACCGACCCCGCTTTTGTGATCGCCGTTATTAACCGTTTAATTGCGACTGCAAAAAAAACAAGTTTGGTGTGCCATTTAATTTCTCTCTCCTCTGATGTGTTCACACATCAGAGGAGAGAGAAATAGGGTCCCCGATCCCCCCCCCGGTACCTCCCGGTGGTCCTCGGCCCGCGTGCTTCCCCTCCATGGGCGCCACCATCTTCTTCTGGGAAGAAAATGGTGGGTAATGCGCAGTGCGCCTAACGAGATCTGCCGGCCGGTACCCGGCAACAATAAGATTTTTCCTATTGGTTCATTTTGGTCACTGTGATAGGGTCTATCACAGTGAACAAAATAAAAAAAAAATAGTAAATAAACCCCTCCTTTATCAACCCCATAGGTAGGGAAAAATAATGAAATAAAGAAAATATATTTATTTTCATTTTTCCATTAGGTTTAGGGTTAGAATTACGGTTAGGGTTGGAATTAGGGTTAGGGTTGGAATTAGGATTAGGGTAAGGGTTAGGGGTGTGTTGGGGTTAGGGTTTGAGCTAGAATTGAGGGATTTCCACTATTTAGGCACATCAGGGGGTCTCCAAACGCGACATGGCACCACCATTGATTACAGCCAATTTTGTCTTCAAAAAGTCAACTGGTTCTCCCTCCCTTCCGAGCCCAGACATGTGCCCAAACAGTGGTTTACCCCAACATATGGAGCATCGGCGCACTTAGGACAAATTGCACACCAACTTTGGGGGTCTAATTTCTCCTATTACCCTTGGGAAAATAAAAAAAATTGAGGGCTAAAAAATCATTTTTGTGGAAAAAAAATAATTTTTTATTTTCATGGCTTTGCGTTATAAACTTCAGTGAAGCAGTTGGGGGTTCAAAGTGCTCACCACACAAGCTTCTTGGGTGGTCTAGCTTCCAAAATGGGGTCACTTGTGGGGGGTTTCAACTGTTTAGGCACATCAGCGGCTCTGCAAACGCAACATGACGTCCACGGACAATTCCATCAAAGTCAGCATTCCAAAACGGTGCTCCTTCCCTTCCGAGCTCTCCCATGCGCCCAAACAGTGGTTTCCCCCACATATGGGGTATCAGTGTACTCAAGACAAATTGCACAACAACTTTTGTGGTCCAATTTCTCCTGTTAGCCTTGTGAAAATATAACATAGCGGGCTAAAAAATCATTTTTGAGGAAAAATAATTATTATAAACTTCTGTGAAGAACTCGGGGTTCAAAGTTCTCACCACACATCTAGATAAGTTCCTTAAAGGGTCTAGTTTTCAAAATGGTGTCACTTGTGGGGGGTTTCCACTGTTTAGGCACATCAGGGGCGCACCAAACGCTACATGGCGTCCAATCTGAATTCCAGCCAATTCTGCATTGAAAAAGTCAAACAGCGCTCCTTCCCTTCTGAGCTGTGCCGTGCGCCCAAACAGTGGTTTACCCCAACATATGGGGTATGGGCGTACTCAGCACAAATTGCACAACAACTATGGGGGTCTAATTTCTCCTGTTACCTTTGTAAAAATACAAATTTGGGGTCGAAAAGATCATTTTTGTGGAAAAAATATTATTTATTTTCACGGCTCTACGTTATAAAACTTCTGTGAAGCACTTGGAGGTTCAAAGTGCTCACCACTCATTTAGATAAGCTCCTTAAGGGGTCTAGTTTCCAAAATGGGGTCACTTGTTGGGGGTTTCCACTGTTTAGGCACATCAGGGGCTCTCCAAACCCAATATGGTGTCCGATCTCAATTCCAGCCAATTCTGCATTGAAAAAGTCAAACGTCGCTCCTTCCGTTCCAAGCCCTGATGTGCGCACAAACAGTGGTTTACCCCCACATATGGGGTATCAGCGTATTCAGGAGAAATTGCACAACAAATTTTGTGGTTCATTTTTTTCCTTTTACACATGTGAAAATAACAAAAAACTGGTTCTGAAGTAAAATGTAAAAAAAAGTTAAATGTTAATTTTTTCCTTCCACATTGCTTCAGTTCCTGTGAAGCATGTAAAGGGTTAATAAACTTCTTGAATGTGGTTTTGAGCACCTTGAAGGGTGCAGTTTTTAGAATGGTGTCACTTTTGGGTATTTTCTGTCATATTGACCTCTCAAAGTGACTTCAAATGAGAGGTGGTCCCTAAAAAAATGGTTTTGTAAATTTTGTTGTAAAAATGAGAAATCACTGGTCAACTTTTAACTCTTATAAGTTCCTAACAAAAAAAATGTTGGTTCCAAAATTGTGCTGATGTAAAGCACACATGTGGTAAATGTTATTTATTAAGTATTTTTTGTGACATATCTCTCTGATTTAAGGGCATAAAAAATAAAATTTGAAAATTGCAAAATTTTAAAAATTTTCGCCATATTTCCATTTTTTTCATAAATAAACAAAAGCCATATTGAAGAAATTTTACCACTAACATGAAGTACAACATGTCATGAAAAAACGGTCTCAGAATCAGTCAGATCCGTAGAAGCATTCCAGAGCTATAACCTCATAAATTGACAGTGGTCAGAATTGTAAAAATTGGCCCGGTCATTAAGCTGCAAATTGGCTCCATCACTAAGGGGTTAAACGCAATGACGTATGATAGCATTCAGGGGCATAACTATATAGATGAAATAGGAAAAAAATAGTTTGCTGGTATCCGAGATGAACATTTATATATAGCTATAGGGGGTGTAGAGCGAGCAGTCGCATTGGGACACCCTCATCTGCCACATATATATTCATCACTATTACTAATGGTTATGGTACCTGAGGGGCCCTATTACATATTTCACATTAGGGCCCAAGAAGTTCAAGTTACACCTCTGACTGCATCTATGTCTCATAGTGAAAAGTAGCGGAAGACTACAAACATTGAAATTCGTGGACCATGATTACACCAGTTACTTACGGCAATGGCACTTCAAAAAACGATGCAACTGATTCATTGGATCTTGAGCACCTGAAATGAAAAGAATAAAGTCCTGGTTAGAAGAATTGATACTTAGGAAGCCTACAGATAAAGTTATCTGCCGTGATGTGCACAAAGCAGTGCACTCTCTATCGGCAACAGAGCAGAGCGCACTGTCACTGCACATTATAAGATGAATTCCCAGCAATCAAAAGCGTAACTTGTGGGCGGTTGGTGCTCCTCTCTGCAAGCCAAGTATTCATCTTACAAGGTGAATTGACAGTGCGCTCTGATCTGTTGCCGGCTCATTGCTACTGATCTGATGTGGCGAGAAAGGGCAGTCTTTGTGCATAGAGCACAGTGCACATTGTGCAGGGAATAGCCCAGCCCCTGATATGGAGGTCACTGCTAATGCTTCATTACTGGAATAGTGCAGAGGCCGGGGCAGTGACCGCAGATTCTGCCCCCTGATGATGTCATGTCTGAGTATCCCGATATGCATTGGGATTTTCACACAAAAGGTCATCAAAAAGGAAGAGAAAAAAAAGTCACATGCCTGCAAGTAATTTTATAGAATGGAGGGATAGAAATGGAGAACCACTTTGAAGACGGCACAGAAATGCTCATGAACAAAGGATCTGACCTCACTGGTCTTTTGTTTTCGGCTCCTCCATCAGTTACCATTGCATATACATAGACATATATACAGCCATGTTTTATACCAAATGACTGAAAGTGCCATAACTATAAGTATATAATGTTCTATATTGTATGTATATATCCACCAATATATATTTAGTCTCACACTCTCCACTTACCCAGTCACACTCCAATTCTCACTCTTCCATGATGTTTCCTCCTGTTCCTTCTCACTCTCATCTTCCTCACTATTGGACACATAAAATAAGTCATATAAATCTACTTTGACATCCAGATAACACAGGGTTATATAAAGGCTGGGGTAGGGGTACGATATGCTGAATGAAGAGTCCCGATTAACCCTTTATTGAGGGCGCACTATCTCTGTATGAAGCAGGCTCAAGACTTGAGTCTGTTCCCCGCACCGCCGGTGATGGCTCTGTTACATAGCTGGCACCCCACACTAACTGATGCAATTGGAGCTAGCCGTGATCGCATTACATTAACCTTTAAATGCTGCTGTGAAGTATGAGACAAGTATTCAAAAGGGGCTTTTCAACAGCGACTGTCACTTTGTATGGCCACGCAAAGCGATCATAGGGTGCTGATTGGTTGACATTGTAGCTTGGGGTCTACTAGAGGCCTCTGTGTCTGCCATGTGTGATCTCCTATATAGTCCAGCCTGAACCTTCTTCAGTCTTTACCCATAACCAGTCATTCATCAGTTACTATGAAACCTCTACAATCATTTACAGCCAATAACATCTGTATATGTCACTAATCTCTCTACTTACAGTCTGATGTTCTCCTCTCTGCTGTTTTCCTCCTTTATCACTATCACTTTATCATTGATGTCATCTCCTCCTTTCTCTTCTTCTCTACTGAACACATAATATAACCCTTTATAAGTGAGGTTTAAAGGGATCCACGCATTGCAATCATGGTGCATTTTTTGCAATGGTTTTCCAAAATCAATGCAAAACTGCAGTGTTTTTACTGTGATTTTGGAAAAAACAAGTAAGAAATATACTGTGACTGAACCAATTAACTGACTCTAGTGAAGATTAATACACCATTCCTGAACAGGGGAGATTTTACAGATTAATTTAGAGTTTTACAGCTGAGCACACAGTTATGCACAGCTCCAGGAGGTGGCCATCAGTTCTGCACAGCTCCAGTAGGTGGTGTTCAGTTCTGCACAGCTCCAGTAGGTGGCACTCTGTTCTGTACAGCTCCAGTAGGTGGCGCTCTGTTCTGTACAGCTCCAGTAGGTGGCGCTCTGTTCTGTACAGCTCCAGTAGGTGGCGCTCCTAAGCACAAGGACACTGCGGCTTGTATCGTAAATAATGTTACAGATCTGCGCAATTATGACATCACGCCGGTCAGTATCCGCTGTCAGGAGTTAGGGTGTGGAACGGACAACTGCAGCAGCCTTCCCCTTCTCTGGCACTGGGGCCGAGAGGTGGAACGAATACCAAACCTAAGTCAGCCATTGTAAGCCTTAGGAGATTACAGTAAACAGCGGCACCCGGGCAGAGAACAGAAATAAATGGCCTCCTTAGTGTCCGCTTGTCACTTGCTCATTTCTTAGTGCTCTTCTCTGCCATTTGGACGCTATAGGAGCAATAAATTGGAAAATGGGCATCCAGCGGGCACCGCACAGAATGATACTAACTGGGCAAACGGGCGCTTAGGAGACGTTGAATTCACCGGCCATTTTCCATTTATTGTCCCTTTTCTCTCATTCTCGTCATTACCTCCTTTCTGACATATATTTACCCCTTTAAACAGACAAGTGAAGGGTGCGGGGCAGAAATTGTGTAATGGGAACCAATGCGTTACGACACAGAGAGGCATGAAATGAACAATGGATTAACCCTGGAAACTTGATAATTCTCTGAACAGAAAAAAGTGTTAAATTATTTTAAAGTTAGTTTATCACACTAATTATAACTTTTATATTCATTTCTTCCAGGATTTCCCCAGTCCTGGTCTATGGGTTCCATTAATGCAAATGCAGCGATGAAAGTTCTAGTCACTTACTTGATGGATTCCACGCTCGCCCAGGCTGTTTTTATTGGTCTTATTGGCCTATAAAAATGTAAGCTTTGTTAGAAACCGTGTGATACTTAAGAAACATACAGAAAATATCATCTATACAGTGTGTCTCGTTAGTAAATGCAATGACATATGATAGCATTCAGGGGCATAACTATATAGACTCAAAACAGATTCTGGTATCCGAGATGAACATTTCCATATAGCTATAGTGTAGAGCGAGCAGTCGCATCGGGACATACATATTCATCAATATTACTAATGGTCATGGTACCTGAGGGGCCCTGTTGCATATTTTGCAATGGGGCCCAAGAAGTTCAGGTTACACCTCTGACTGCATCTATATCTCATAGTAAAAAGAAACTTAGGACTACAAACATTGAAAGTCGTGGACCATGATTATACCAGTTACTTACGGCAGTGACTCTTCATTATCCCATGCGATCATTCTCTGGGATTCAATGGGCCTGATATGAAAAAATACAACGCTGGTTAGAAGAATTGATACTTAGGAAGGCTACGGATAAAGTTATCTGCCGTGATGTGCACAAAGCAGTGCGCTCTCTTGTCGGCAACAAAGCAGAGCGCATTGTCAGTTACTGTCATTGCGCATTCCCAGCATGTGGAGACCAGCGCCACTTCTGCAATTCACAACATTTGTGAAGATCGTTGCTCCCCTCTACAAGCTGTGTATTCTTCTTACAAGGCGAACTGACAGTGCGCTCTGCTCTGATCCAGGCTCATTGCTAGTGATCTGAGCCGGCGAGTAAGCGCACTGTCTTTGTGCACATTGCCGAGGACTAGCCAAGCCCCTGAAATGAAGGTCACTGCTGACACTTCATTTCATGAAGAGGGTAAAGACTGGGACAGTGAACGCAGCCTCTGTCTCCTGATGAAGGTTTATTTGAGTATTCCAGCATGCACTGGGATTTTCAAATAAAGCGTCATCAAAAAGAAAGTAGGAAAAAAAGAAAGAAAAGCAGTCGGATAGTGTAGTTAGGGAAGTATATGGGATGAGTAACAGTATGAAGAATTCAGCGGGATCTAAAGTCTCTATTAGTGTAAGTAATGTATGTTTCATATGGAAACAGTGTAAATGCCCATGAGTGAGAGCGGTAATGCCATGATGCCATCATTATGGAGTCCTCTCCTTATTGGTACACATACCACTCCTATATGAATGTGGTAGGAAGATGGAATAAGATAAATACCTGAATACTCACTTTGCATTCTCCATTTTGTGCATCAATCTGTTAACCCCTTAATGTCCAATGACGGACACAGTCCATTATTGGACTTCTCCCCTGCTTTGATGAAGACTCCGGCGCTGAGCCCGTATCAGAGCCGGGACATGTCAGCTATTTTGGACAGCTGACATGTGCCCGCAATAGGCGCAGGTGGAATCGCGATCCACCTGCACCTATTAACCCGTTAAATGCCATTGTCAAACGCTGACAACGGCATTTAACCGGCGCTTCCGGCCGCCGGGCCGGAAATGAGGTCATCGCTGACCCCGTCACGTGATCGGGGGTCAGTGATGCGTTGGCATAACAACCAGAGGTCTCTTGGAGACCTCTATTACTGTTGATGCCGCTTTGCTATGAGTGCCACCCGGTGGTCGGCGCTCATAGCTATGCAGTAATTCTGCTACATATAGGCGATCTGCTCATCGCCTATATGTAGCAGAGCCGATCCAGTATGGCATGCTTCTAGCCTCCCATAGAGGCTATTTAAGCATGGCAACTTTAAAAAAAAAAGTATATTAAAAAATATGAAAAAAATAAAAAAATATAAAAGTTCAAATCACCCCCCTTTCGCCCTATTCAAAATAAAGCAATAAAAAGAAAATTACACATATTTGGTATCGCTGCGTTCAGAATCGCCCGATCTATCAATAAAAAAAGCATTAACAAGATCTATAAACAGCGTAGCGAGAAAAAAAATCAAAACCCCAGAATTACGTTTTTTTTATCTCTGTGACAATGCATTAAAATGCAATAACAGGCGATCAAAAGAACGTGTCTGCATAAACGTGGTATCATTAAAAATGGCAGCTTGGCATGCAAAAAATAAGCCCTCACCCGACCCCAGATCACGAAAAATGGAGACGCTACGGGTCTCGGAAAATGGTGTTGGTTTTTTTGGGGGTTTTTTTTAGCAAACTTTGGATTTTTTTTCACCACTTAGATAAAAAAAGAACCTAGACATGTTTGGTGTCTATGAACTTGTAATGACCTGGCGAATCATAATGGTGGGTCAGTTTTAGCATTTAGTGAACCTAGCAAAAACGCCAAGCAAAAAACAAGTGTGGGATTGCACTTTTTTTGCAATTTCACTGCACTTGGAATTTTTTTCCTGTTTTCGAGTACATGACATGGTGAAATCAATGGTGTTGTTCAAAAGTTCAACTCGTCCCGCAAAAAATAAGCCCTCACATGGCCATATTGAGGGAAAAACAAAAAAAGTTATGGCTCTGGGAATAAAGGGAGCGAAAAACAAAAACGCAAAAACGAAAATAACCCCGGTCCTTAAGGGGTTAAAGAAAAAACAATAAAAAATTAATAATAATACACGTACACATTTACCAAAACGGTAGGAAGAGAAATGATGCTATTGAACCTTAATATAACCAGTGCAGACATCTCTGAATTATTAAAGGGAGGATGTGGAAGAATAAACAATTGCAGTTATATCAGATACGTACATCTCACCAGATATTCCTCCTTCTCCTGTTCCTCCTCCTCTTCCTTCTCCTCCTCCTCTGCTTACTCCTCCTCTTCCTCCGCTTCCTCCTCCTCCTCTTCCTCCTCCTCTTCCTCCTTCTCCGCTTCCTCTTCCTCCTCTTCCTCTTCCTCCTCCTCCTCCTCCTTCTTCTCCGCTTCCTCCTCCTCCTCCTCCTTCTCCTCCTCTTCCTCCTCCTCCTTCTCCTCCTCTTCCTCCTTCTCCTCCTCTTCCTCCTTCTCCTCCGCTTTCTCCTCCTCCTCCGCAAACTTCCTCCTATTAAAGAGTAAGAAGACAATGAGAATTGATGTCATCTGCTCCATAGCTGATAACAGAAGATCATCAAAGGTCACTAGAGTTTTTATATTCAGATATAGACAGTAGTTATAGAATAGAGACACCGACTTATAACATAGTTATGAATATTACTGTAGCCAAAACTGGGACACATAAGCCAGCAATGTCTTCACAAGCCAACATGGCAAACCCTCCAAACAAAACCCCAAACACCGGACTTTGGGTGGAGTTTGCCCCTTTTACACTTTTTGTTGCAAATTATAACTATTCTGTTGGACTTTGTCTTTCCCTGCCCTTTATCTAGGTCATACCAACGTTTTTGAAATGTGTCATGACTGGCGTAAAAAAAGCCAAAAGGCGCTAAATTTTACTTGGGTCTCTGTTACATAAAAATATACAACTTTTGTGGCTTAGTGTTGGATGAATTACACTTATGAATGAAAATTTGGATACTATAAATC
This sequence comes from Dendrobates tinctorius, assembly GCF_039654945.1. Classification (NCBI taxonomy): domain Eukaryota; kingdom Metazoa; phylum Chordata; class Amphibia; order Anura; family Dendrobatidae; genus Dendrobates; species Dendrobates tinctorius. The sequence continues at coordinate 80,045,685 of NW_027361738.1, forward strand.
TGCCATGCCTGAACTTGGCCTTAGAGAAGAGTCGGCTGTATTAGTTAGAGGAGGATCGCTACACAATGCTTGGACTGGCCGGCGGCTTTCCTGACCTGAGCGTGTATTTCTATGCAGCTGTCATGCTCAGGTCAGGAGAGATAAAGGCCGGTCCGAGCATTGCGTTGTGATCTTCGTCCAAGTTATATGACTGTCTGATTCTTCCCTAAGGCTAATGCGCGATGGTAGCACAGAGTCATCTGCCATTCTCCTCACTCACAAGGAGCTTCTCTCTATGGGAAGAGAAGTTGCAGAAGATTATGAGTGACATGGAAGATGACTCTATGCCATCAAGTGACCCCAGTCTATCAGAGAAATGATAGATTTAGGAAAAGTAAGAACTTACCTTATTCCTCTCACAAATAACTCACTCGCAAACAACAAAATCCTAAAATAATAGGAAAAAAGTATTATAGTAGACATCACATTTTATTCCTGGTCTGATATTTGTGAAGAAATGAAGGGGGAACAGTCGGTTACTGACACCTCAGATCATTAACTAAATAAAGATTCACTTTTAAATAAGAGAATTAAAATCTATAAGGGGGAAAAGATATTCTGAACTTACAGGGTTAATACCTACAGATAAAGAAGAAAGTAACAGAACATAATAAAGGACATACAGTGTGTAACTGTACCTTGCCACAATTCTGTCTCTGAGCTCCTTGGCCAGTTCCTTTGACCTCATGATTCTCATTTGCTCTGACATGCACTGTGAGCTGTGAGGTCTTATATAGACAGGTGTGCGCCTTTACAAATCAAGTCCTCTAAGTTTAATTATACACACCTGGACTCCAGTGAAGGAGTAGAACCGTCTCAAGGAGGATCACAAGGAAATGGACAGCATGTGACTTAAATATGAGTGTCTTTTGCTTGCTGCAGCCTGCATTAGCATGTATGCTCTGGTTACATTGTGTCAATAAAATGTACTTTGCTTCGAAAACTCTACTTGATCTCTAGTTTGCTTAATAGCCTTTACATGAGATTTGGTGGTATTCCACTGTAGAAAGAGGCTAATACAAAATTGACTTAGGCTAGTTTCACACTAGCGATTTGAGGCGCAGCGCACGCTCGCCGTGAAGCTCCGCCCCAAGCCCCGCCACCTCGGGTCAGCTTCGCCTATGGGCGCATAACGCTGCATGCGACCTGCATACCCTATCTTTGCATTGGGTACGCAGACCGTGCGCAGGTATGCTTTTGCCAGCGCATGTGTCCTTTTGACGGTGCACCGACCTGCGCCAAACGCATCGTGTGGCATTTTGGTGCGGCCGGCGCACCGTCAAAAGGACGCATGCGCCGGCAAAAGCATACCTGTGCATGGTCTGCGTACCCAATGCTAAAGAGAGGGTACGCAGGTCGCATGCAGCGTCATGCGCCCATAGGCGGAGCTGACCGGAGGAGGTGCGGCAGGGGGCGTAGCTTTATGGCGAGCGTGCGCTGCGCCTCAAAACGCTAGTGTGAAACTAGCCTTACACTTCACTGCCAACTGCAGCCCTCTAGTGAGAGTCACCTTGGCAGTTACAGTAATTTCACCGTGTGATGTCATCACTTGCCATGGATTACTAATCACCAGTAACAGTAACTGTCAGAAGTGGCAAAAACATGCAACCAATCCAGTTTACATGCAACCAACAAGAGAAAGAAGTGTGTATAATGGACGCAATCAACCCCATGATCATAACAACAATATAACACAAAAATATATAAACAAATGAATAAATTTTATTAACACAAAAAATTCCACACAAAGAGTGACATTGATAGGAATAAAAAAATTAAAAAAGGCCAGGAAAAATGTGGCCGTAACACTCCAAGAAAGGTTCTAAAATAAGAACCTAATGCTCCACTCCTCCACGATGCTAAGGCAAAGGGTTTGTATAGGAATAAATATACAGTACTCTATACAGCAAAGATGCAAAAATAATTCACAAGACAAAAATTCAATAGATAAAGATGTCAAATATAATAAAGATTTGTATCATGACAAGGCATTATGTGCAAAATCAGCAAGTAATGTGCAGGTTGCTGCAAGTTGAAAAAAAAAATCCAGTTTACATGAAATTGTCCTTTAAGTGACTTGTACCGGATTAGATAACGGCTTTCTTCCAAAAAATCCCCGCGCCGCGCCGCACCTGACCACAGGATATGTGTGGTTTTGTAACTTAGCGCCATAGAAGTGAATAGAGCTGAGCTGTAATACCGGACACAGCCGACAGACAGGTGTGGCGCTGTTTTTAGTAGAAAGGAGACAATATATTTAAAATCTTGTACAACCCTCTTGGGTTCCTTCCCTTATACCAAAACTTTACACAAGAGATATCAATTTAAAATACTTACATATCAAGGAAATAACTTCTTCAGAGAGGAAGGGGATAGGAGCTCTAGTGCCACCCATTGGAGGTAGAAATCCTAAAAGTCAAGATCGACCCTTTATGGGGCCTCGTCTCATCACTTAGGATAGTAAACAAAACCAGAAACTTTATTTGCAGACAAGTGTTTGAGGCTTTTTGCTTCTCATCAGTGAAAAGATACATCCAATAGTTGGCACTAGAGCTCCTGTCCTCTTCCTGGACAAACTACATGCATATTTAAATTCCTAGGGAAGCACTTTATGGCCTATAAGTCTCCCTACACCAGCTTGGCACTCTCTTCAAGGAGAAACTTTACCCCTTACCATCTAAATATTACATAACTGTGATTAAAATGGTAATAGATAAAGATTTATGGCAGTTACTATATATTCTTAATTAAACCCAATCTATACATTGCTCTGTATTGTACCCACGTATGGATAGTGGATACAAAGACAGAAGGCTGGTTGCATAAATTACACATTTTGCTCATCAGCTAAATCAAAGTTCAAATATTATTAGAGAATGAGGGAAATGAGGAGGGGAAGTCACAGACACAAGGGATAGGATAGCACATAAATCAGGAGATAATAAAAGCATACTCACACTCCACTAACTGTAACCCTCAGAGGAGAGTTCCGCTCGGCAGTTCCTTTTATATCACTGGCACAACATTCCGTGACCTCATAATCGACAATCACAGACAATGCTCTATACATGGAATGGACTTCTAACCTCTTATGGACACAACTGGATTTAGACCATTTTGCTTTATTTATGTTTTTATCATTGCATTGCATTCTTTTTCTATAATTTAATTATTAATTTAAAATAATTAATTTAATTTAATTTTGTGACTTTTTTTCTTATTTGGTATTAAGGAAGGAGTGAAATTATTCTCAGAAACGCATTTAGCGAATACTATATCCATCTAAATTTATCCAGCCGTTAAACTACAAGTTACAACATCTCTGAGTGTTCCATTATCTAATTGTAAGCATTCTGTGGGCACTGTGGAGCCTTGAGCTGCAGCATGTTCAGGTGCATCACATAAAATGTTTATAAAAATAGGTAAAAAATAAAATATAAAAATTCTAAATCACCACTTTTCCTCCAATAATAAATCAAAAATTAAAACAAAAAAATTAATAAATATATTTGGTATGGTAAACAGATTAAAGGTGAACTTCCAGCTCAAGGAACATCAGTGTCAGATCGCACCATCTGTCGTTGTATGAGCCAAAGTGGACTTCATGGGAGACGACCAAGGAGGACACCATTGTTGAAAAAAACCCATAAAAAAGGCCAGACTGGAATTTGCCAAACTACATGTTAAAACAGATATAGACCACAATGCACAGGATATTGCAGTAAGGAACACCTGTTCCCATGCAGGACTGAGATATAAAAAGTTCAGTGCAAGGAAAACTAAAGACCCAACTCAGAAAAGATTGCACATATTAGATCCAAGGTACTATACAAGATTATAATTTTATTGAAAATATTTAAAAACATATAACCATATTGTGAATAGGAATTACTAAGATGGTGAAAAAAATACCAAAATATGGCAGGAAAGAGATAAATATAAGCTATATAGCAAAACTGCTTCAAACATCCCAATATTACATATATTATCGTGATCTGTGTCACACCGCCAAAGACCAATTGAATCAAGTGATAGGACAAATAATATTCAATTACCTCAGACCTGCCGGTGCCACAACCCCTACGCGCATTTCGACTGAATGTGCCATCTTCATTGTAGACGACCAAGGATGACACCATTGTTGGAAAAAAAAAATCATAAAAAAGGCAGACTTGAATTTGCCAAACTACGTGTTGACAAGCCGCAAAGCTTCTGGGAGAATGTCCTATGGACAGATGAGATAAAAATTGAACTTTTTGGCAAGGCACATCAGCTCTATGTTTACAGATGGAAAAATGGAGCATGTCAAGAAAAAACACTGTCCCTACTGTGAAACATGGAGGAGGCTGTTATGCTCTGGGGCTGCTTTGCTGCATCTGGCACAGGGTGTCTAGAATCTGTGCAGAGTACAATAAAATCTCAAGACTATCAAGGGATTCTAGAGAGAAATGTGCTGCCAAGTGTCAGAAAGCTTGGCCTCAGTCGCAGGTCATGGGTCTTGCAACAGGATAATGACCCAAAACAGCTAAAAACACCCAAGAATTGCTAAGAGGAAAATATTGGACTATTCTGAAGTGGCCTTCTATGAGCCCTGACCTAAATCCTATTGAGCATCTTTGGAAAGAGCTGAAACATGGCGTCTGGACAAGGCAACCTTCAAACACGAGACAAATGGAGCAGTTTGCTCTTGAGGAGTGGGCCAAAATACCTGACGAGAGGTGCAGAAGTCTCATTGACAGTTACAGGAATCGTTTGATTGCAATAAAGTACACTGCTCAAAAAAATAAAGGGAACACTTAAACAGCAGAATATAACTCCAAGTAAATCAAACTTCTGTGAAATCAAACTATCCACTTAGGAAGCAACACTGATTGACAATCAATTTCACATGCTGTTGTGCAAATGGAATAGACAACAGATGGAAATTATTGGCTCGGGTAGTGCAGCTCATCCAGGATGGCACATCAATGCGAGCTGTGACAAGGTTTGCTGTGCGGCCCTCCAAAGAAATGCCACCCCACACCATTACTGACCCACTGCCAAAAACCGGTCATGCTGAAGGATGTTGCAGGCAGCAGATCACTCTCCACGGCATTTCCAGACTCTGTCACATGTCCTCAGTGTGAACCTGCTTTCATATGTGAAGAGCACAGGGCGCCAGTGGCGAATTTGCCAATCCTGGTGTTCTGTGGTAAATGCCAAGCGTCCTGCACGGTGTTGGGCTGTGAGCACAACCCTCATCTGTAGACGTCGGTCCCTCTGACCATCCTCATGCAGTCGGCTTCTAACCATTTGTGCAGACACATGCACATTTGTGGCCTGCTGGAGGTCATTTTGCAGGGCTCTGGCAGTGCTCCTCCTTTCACAAAGGTGGAGGTAGCGGTCCTGCTGCTGGGTTGTTGCCTCCTACTGCCCCCTCCACGTCTCCTGGTGTACTGACCTGTCTCCTGGTAGCGCCTCCAGCCTCTTGACACTACACTGACAGACACAGCAAACCTTCTTGCCACAGCTCGCATTGATGTGCCATCCTGGATGAGCTGCACTACCTGAGCCACTCGTGTGGGCTGTAGAGTCTGTCTCATGCTACCACAAGTGTGAAAGCACAGTCAACATTCAAAAATGACCAAAACATCAGCCAGAAAGCATTGGTACTGAGATGTGGTCTGTGGTCCCACCTGCAGAACCACTCCTTTATTGAGGGTGTCTTGGTAATTGCCAATAATTTCCATTTGTTGTCTATTCCATTTGCACAACAGCATGTGAAATTGATTGTCAATCAGTGTTGCTTCCTAAGTGGACAGTTTGATTTCACAGAAGTTTGATTTACTTGGAGTTAGATTCTGTTGTTTAAGCGTTTATTTTTTGAGCAGTATGTTAAGTTAAGGGTACCATCTTCTGTCCAGGCCTATTTCATGAGTTTTATTTTTTAAACAATTCTGTGGAAGCTTGGATAAAAAGAAAAATCTGACTTTCATTTGTTCATTTTCATAGATTTTTTATTTATTATTACTTTTGTAAGATTCATGTTATTTCTGTCACCATTGTGGGTTTTTCTGTCTTTAAACGAGGGGTACCAACAATTTTGACCACTTGTCTTTATTTATGGGTACAATATACAGGCGCTTCTCACATAATTAGAATATCATCAAAAAGTGAATTTATTTCAGTTCTTCAATACAGAAAGTGACTCTCCTATATTCTATAGCGTCATTACACACAGAGTGATCTATTTCACGTGTTTATTTCTGGTAATGTTGATGATTATGGATTACAGCCAATGACAACCCAAAAGTCATTATCTCAGTAAATTAGAATACTTTATAACACCAGATTGAAAAATGATTTTAACTCCTTAATGACCAGTTATTTTTGGTTTTGCTTTTCATTTTTTCTCCCCTTGTTCCCAAAGCCATAACTTTTTTATTTTTTGGTCAATATGGTTATGTGAGGGCTTGTTTTTGTTTTTTGCAGGACGAGTTGTATTTTTGATCAACACTATTAATTTAAAAATATCGTGAACTGGAAAACGGTAAAAAAAAAATCCAAGTGCGGAAAAATGGCAATTAAGTGCAATGCCACAGTTGTTTTTTGTTTTGCTTTTTTACTATGTTCACTAAATGCTGAAATAGCACAAAAAGAGGACTTAAAAATCCTCCAATAATACAAGAAAACAGCAAAAAAGCAGAGAGGTTTACCCGTCCAGGCCTCCAGACAAATGCACTATCAGGATGCAGTGGACCCATATAATTAAGATGGCAAAACAGGTGCAAGAATACCGATGAGACAACCGCCCACAGCCCACCAATACATGGAGGGGGCGGTTGCTTGGTATATAAATGCACAATAAAAACTTGTATGCGGCGCTGTTCACACTATGGCAATGCACGGAATTCAGGTTAACAGCCTAGTAGTGACACCCTTCTATTAGATCAGGCGGGCTGCTTCATGTGTTTTTTTTGCACTTTTTATTCAGGGTGCAGTTGGGCCCATTTGGTCTTGTAAACTGCGGTGTCTGTTCACATGGCATGCATTTTGATAGGCGGGCTGCCCAGCGCTGAGCTAATAGAAGGGTGTCACTACTAGGCTGTTAACCTGGATGCCGTGCATTGCCATAGTGTGCACAGCGCCACATACAAGTTTTTATTGTGCATCAATATACCAAGCAACCTCCCCCTCCATGTATTGGTGGGCTGTGGGCGGTGGTTTCATCGGTATTCTTGCACCTGTGTTGCCGTCTTAATTATATGGGTCCACTGCATTTGTCTGGAGGCCTGGATGGGTAAACCTCTCTGACTTTTTGCTGTTTTCTTCTCTTATGTTCACTAAATGCTAAACCTGACCTGTCATTATGATTCTCCAGGTCATAATGAGTATATAGACACCAAACATGTTTAGGTTCTTTGTTATCTAAGTGGTGAAAAAAAATTCCAAACTTTGTTAACCCCTTACTGACTGCTGACAGGATAGTGCATCACCGGTCAGTATTGCTCGCTTTGAAGTGGGCCCGCCTCAAAGCAGCGACATGTCAGCTGTTTTAAACAGCTGACATATGCCCGGAATAGGCACTAGCGGAATCGCGACCCGCCCGTGCCTATTAACTAGTTAAATCCTGCTGTCAAATGCTGACATTGGGCATTTAACTAGAACTTCTGGCGCACGGCCGGAAATGAGTGCATCGCCGACCCCGTCACGTGATCGGGGGTCAGCGACGCATTGCCATAACTACCTGAGGTCTCCTCGAGACCTCTATGGTTGTTGATGACAGATTGCTATGAGCGCCACCCTGTGGTTGACACTCATAGCAATGCTGCTATTATACTACATAGAGGCAATCTGATCATTGCCTCTATGTAGCAGAGCCTATGGAGGCTATTGAAGCATGCCAAAAGTAAAAAAAAAAAAAAAAAAAAAGGGTTTAAAAATAAAAAAACCATAAAAGTTTAAATCACCCCCCTTTCGCCCCAATCAAAATAAAACAATAAAAAAATCAAACCTACACATATTTGGTATCGCCACATTCAGAATCGCCCGATCTATCAATAAAAAAAGGATTAATCCGATTGCTAAATGGCGTAGCGATAAAAAAAATCAAAACGCCAGAATTACGTTTTATTGGTCACCGCAACATTGAATTAAAATGCAATAATGGCGATAAAAAGACCATATCTGCACAAACGTGGTATCATTAAGAACGTCATCTCGGCACGCAAAAGATAAGCCCTCACCCAACCCCAGATCGTGAAAAATGGAGACACTACGGGTCTCGGAAAATGGTGCAATTATTTTTTTTTGCAAACTTCGGAATTTTTTTTCACCACTTAGATAAAAGAGAACCTAGACATGTCTGGTGTCTATGAACTCATAATGACCTGGAGAATCATAATGGCAGGTTAGATTTAGCATTTAGTGGACCTAGCAAAAAATCTAAACAAAAAACAAATGTGGGATTGCACTTTTTTTTTGATATTTCACCACACTTGGAATTTTTTTCCCATTTTCAAGAACAAGACATGGTAAAACCAATGGTGTTGTTCAAAAGCAAAACTCGTCCCACAAAAAATAAGCCCTCACACGGCCATATTGATGGAAAAATAAAAAAGTTATGGCTCTGGAAAGAAGGGGAGCGAAAATCAAAAAAAGCTCCGGTCATTAAGGGGTTAAAAAAAGTTTGCACCATAATCCGATCCCCGTAGTGTCTCCATTTTTCACGATCTCGGGTTTGGTGAGGACTTTTTTTTGCGCACTGAGTTGACGTTTTTAATGAAACCATTTTGATGCAGATATGTTCTTTTGATTGTCCGTTATTGCATTTTATAATAATACAGCCCAGCACGGTATAATACAGCCCAGCATGTTATATAGCCCCCCCAGAATGGTATAATACAGCCCAGCATGGTATAATACAGCCCAGCATGGTATCATACAGCCCAGCATGTTATATAGCCCCCCCAGAATGGTATAATACAGCCCAGCATGGTATATAGCCCCCCCAGAATGGTATAATACAGCCCAGCATGTTATATAGCCCCCCCAGAATGGTATAATACAGCCCAGCATGGTATAATACAGCCCAGCATGTTATATAGCCCCCCCCCCAGAATGGTATAATACAGCCCAGCATGGTATAATACAGCCCAGCACGGTATAATACAGCCCAGCATGTTATATAGCCCCCCCAGAATGGTATAATACAGCCCAGCATGGTATAATACAGCCCAGCATGGTATCATACAGCCCAGCATGTTATATAGCCCCCCCCAGAATGGTATAATACAGCCCAGCATGGTATATAGCCCCCCCAGAATGGTATAATACAACCCAGCATGGTATATAGCCCCCCCAGAATGGTATAATACAGCCCAGCATGGTATAATACAGCCCAGCACGGTATAATACAGCCCAGCATGTTATATAGCCCCCCGAGAATGGTATAATACAGCCCAGCATGGTATAATGCAGCCCAGCATGTTATATAGCCCCCCCCAGAATGGTATAATACAGCCCAGCATGGTATATAGCCCCCCCAGAATTGTATAATACAGCCCAGCATGTTATATAGCCCCCCCCAGAATGGTATAATACAGCCCAGCATGGTATATAGCCCCCCCAGAATGGTATAATACAGCCCAGCATGTTATATAGCCCCCCCAGAATGGCATAATACAGCCCAGCATGTTATATAGCCCCCCCCAGAATGGTATAATACAGCCCAGCATGTTATATAGCCCCCCCAGAATGGAATAATACAGCCCAGCATGGTATATAGCCCCCCAGAATGGTATAATACAGCCCAGCATGGTATAATACAGCCCAGCATGTTATATAGCCCCCCCCAGAATGGCATAATACAGCCCAGCATGGTATATAGCCCCCCCAGAATGGTATAATACAGCCCAGCATGTTATATAGCCCCCCCAGAATGGAATAATACAGCCCAGCATGGTATATAGCCCCCCCAGAATGGTATAATACAGCCCAGCATGTTATATAGCCCCCACAGAATGGAATAATACAGCTCAGCATGTTATATAGCCCCCCCAGAATGGAATAATACAGCCCAGCATGGTATATAGCCCCCCAGAATGGTGTAATACAGTCCAGCACGGTATAATACGGCCCAGCATGGTATATAGCCCCCCAGCATGGTATGATATAGCCGAGCATGGTATATAGCCCCCCAACATGGTATAATACAGGCCAGCATGGTATATAGAACCCCCAGAGTGCCCCCACAGTCCAGTACTCACACTGATTTAAAAAAAAACTCCTCACCCTCTCCTCGTACCCGCGCTGCTGGCTGCTCCTGTCTCCTCCTGCTCTGTCTGGCACACAGTGAGAGCGCGATGACGTCATCGCGCCCCCGCTGTGTCAGAGGCAGAGCGGGGAATGATGGGAGAGGGAGCGTCAGCTCACACTCTCTCCTCCATCATTGCCTCCTTCAATGCGGCGGCGGCGGTGGGAGTCGGTGCCGGGGGCAGGCGGGCCCCCCTCCCTCACAGGGGCCCCATAGCGGCTGTGTGATGTGCCGCTGGCTGGGGGCCCCTGGGGGAGCGGGGGCCCTAGGCAGCTGCCTGGTCTGCCTGCCCCTAACGCCGGCCCTGGCTGGGAAAAGTCCATAGCATGTTTCATTTACAGTGTCTTATAAAAGTATTCAAACCTGTGAACTGTTCCACATTATTTCACATTACAACCACAAGCTTAGATGTATTTTACTTGGATTTTATGTGATACTAACACAAAGTAACAAGTACTGGTGATGTATAACGAAATGATAGACAGTTTTCTAATTCTAGTTAAAAAAAAATATAAATCTGAAAATTGTGACGTGCCTTTGTATTCAGCCCCCCAGTAGTCTGATACCCCTAAATATAATCCTGGGTGAACAACTGCCTCCGGAAGTCACATACAGCTCTGGCAAAAATTAAGAGACCACTGCAAAATTTTTAGTTTGTCTGATTTTTCTATTTATAGGTATATTTTTGAGTAAAATGTAAATTGCTCTTTTATTCTATAAATTACTGACAACATGTCTCCGAAATTTAAAGCTAAAAATTTTGTATTTATTTGCAGCAAATGAGAAATAATAAAAAAGAAACAGTGCTTTCAGACCTCAAATAATGCTAAGAAAACAAGTTCATAATCATTTAGAAACAACAATATTAATGTTTTAACTCAGGAAGAGTTCAGAAATCAATATTTTGTGGAATAACCATGATTGTTAATCACAGCTTTCATGCGTCTTGGCTGCTTTCCACCAGTCTTTCACACTGCTTTTGGGTGACCTTATGTCACTCCTGGTACAAAAATGTAAGTAGTTCTTCTTTGTTTGATGGCTTGTGACAATCCATCTTCCTCTTGATTACATTCCAGAGGTTTTCAATGGGGTTCAGGTCTGGAGATTGGGCTGGCCATGACAGGGATTTGATGTGGTGGTCCTTCATCCACACATTGATTGACCTAGCTGTGTGGCATGGCGCATTGTCCTGCTGGAAAAAACAGTCCTCAGAGTTCAGGAACATTGCCTGAACAGAAGGAATCAACTGTTTTTCCAGGATAACCTTGTATGCGGCTTGATTCATACGTCCTTGGCAAAGATTAACCTGCCCAATTCCAGCCTTGCTGAAGCATCCCCAGATCATCACCGATCCTCCACCAAATTTCACAGTGGGTGCAAGACACTGTGGCTTGTACACCTCTCCAGGTCTCCGTCTAACCATTAGACAACCAGGTGTTGGGCAAAGCTGAAAATTAGTCTCATCAGAGAAGATTACCTTACTCCGGTCCTCTATGGTCCAATTCTTATGGTCTTTGGCAAACTTCAGCCTTGCTCTCCTGTGCTTCCCATTGATGAAAGGCTTTTTTCTAGCTTTACATGACTTGAAATTAGTAAATTGAGTCCACCCATGTGTAATTTACTCTCAGTATGAAAGCCTCAGAGGTTTGTGTGAGAACATTAGGGACCAAACTGCATCATGAAAGCCAAGGGAGGCCAGGGATAAAGTTGTAAAGAGTAAAGCAGGGTTGGGTTATAAAAAAAATTGCCCAAGCTCTGAATATTTCACAAAGAACTGTTTAATCTATCATCCAAAAATGGCAGAACTGCAAACCTACCAAGAAATGGCTGTCCACCTAAATTAACATCCCAAGCAAGCAGAGAACTAATTAAGCAGGTAAGAGGTTCATGGTCACTCCAGAGATGTTGCAGAGATCAACAGTTCACGTGAGAGAATCTGTCCATAGGAAACTATTAGTCATACATTCCACGAATCTGGCCTTTATGGAGGAGTGGCAAGAAGAAAGACATTTTTTAAACCAAACCATGAGAAGTCCCATTTACAGTTTACAAAAAGTTATGTAGGGGACACAGCGAGCATGTGGAAGAAGTTGCTCTGGTCAGATGAGACCAAAATAGAACTTTTTAGACTAAATGCAAAACACTGTGTATGGCGGAAATCTAATACTACACATCACCCTAAACACACCATCCCCACCATAATACATAGTGGGGGATACATCATACTGTGGGGAGGCTTTTCTCCAGCAGGGACAGGAAAGCTGGTCAGAGGTGATGGCAAGATAGATGGAGTTAAATACAGGCCAATACCGAAGAAAAACCTATTAGAGGCTGCAAAAGACTTGAGACTGGGGCTTAGGTTCACCTTCCAGCAGAACAACGACCCCAAACATCCTGCCAGAGCTAGAAGAAGGGGAAAAATGTCACGTCTAGATGTGCAAAGCTGGTAGAGACAGACCCAAAAGACTTGCAGCAGTAATTGCAGCAAAAGTATGAACTCGGTGGGCTGAATATAATGCACCTCACAATTTTCAGACTTATATTTTTAAAATATTTAGAAAACCCTATATCATTTCCTTTCCAATTTACAAATACTTGCTAGTTTGTGTTGATAGATCACATAAAATCCCAATAAAAACATTTTAAGTTTGTGGGTATAAAAAATGTGGAAACGTTCATGGGGTATAAATACTTTTTCATACTTTTTGTATCATGACTTTAACCACCTTAACCTAAGGACTGTGTATTTCTTCCTCTCCGCCTTGGCCCACAGGAAACAATATAGCTCACCATACATGTACTGGTGGCAGATGTGATGCACCTGCCGATGATTCAATATTTTCACTACTTTACCGTCCATCCTCATACGATGGAAAATGTTTTATAAAAAATCATACTAAAATAATGTAAAATATATTACGTGCAGGGAAACTCCCATTGGAACCATTTTTCTTCCTCTCGCAAAATCTCCTGCCATGTTTTCCACTGTTTAAGGTCTCCAGTTCCTCATAAAAATCTGAATTGTGTTTTCCCCAATAAATCACGCGCCGAGGTTCTCAAGTTTATTTTGATAGAGTAAAATTTCTTGACTCCATAAATATCTTGAAAAATAAAGCAATTTTATAAACTGCCGGTGGAAATCTGGTGGGTGAGTTGGAGGAGAGATTCTTATGATTGGCAGGGAGTAAAACGCTACTAAAGAAAAAAAAATGCCTGGAATAGCTGGAGCCAGGCGCCATGGCATACTGCTACCATTAGTAATAATGGAATCAGATCACTAAGTATCAGCGCGGTTTTATTATTTATTTTAACACTTTTGGAAGTAGGAAAAAAAATGTTCGCCAAGAAATCAAAGCTATTTCCTGGAAAGGGTTAGAACAGGATAAGCAGAAGGCAAGGAAAAAAAACTTTTTTCGTGCAAACCCAAACTTTACTCAGTGCCTCGTTGGCACTGGAACTATAAGAATTGTTAGGGATGCCGTTACCAATAGACGTGTCGAGAGAATGACGGAAATGGGAATAAGATCTAGCGCCAATGTGGAAAATACAGTTGTATATGTCTTCATTAAAAAAACCATGCCAGCTTACGCGTTTCAAACCAAGGACTCCATCATATTCACATTCAACAGGGACAGGGTTCAGCTTCGGCACGCTTACTTGTTTTTGATGACACAGAAAGCCGCATTGCTCTTCATGGAGCAATTCTATAGCGACTTCCCACAAGTGTCTAACGGCATTGAAAGCCCATGAAGCTTTTCCATCCTTGGACCACTTCTTGTAGGTACTAGCCACTGTGTACACTCAAAAAGACCCTCCGTTTTGGAGATACTCTGACCTACAATTTGATCCCTATCAAAGTTGCTCAGATCCTTACATGTGCCCATTTTTTCCTGCTTCTAACACATCAACAAACAACAAACTGTTCACCTCCTGCCTCTTCTATCCCATCTCTTGACTAGTGTCATGGTCAGAAGATAATCGATGTTATTCACTTCTCCTATCAGTGGATTTAATGTTATGTGCTGGCTGTGGTGGTGGCACAATATCTGAGTATTTAGGTAGCTGGGGGCCTCGCTTTTAGGGCATCATTCTGCTCTGTGAGGCACCAGATCTGCTCTGCTCTGCTACATTGCTGGACTCTGCTATAAAATTTCTGTAAGTCACGGGACTTACTCTGTTAATTTGTTCGGCTCTTCTACATCACCACCATGAGTCTCCTGGTCAACTCAAATCTTTTACTCATTACTATAAGACAGCTAACCTACTCTACTCTGCTACATTGCTGGGTTCGGCTACTTAATTACCATACACCTGCCCTACTGAACCCTGCCATACAGCTACCATATGTCTCCTGACCTACTCAATTCTGTCACAGAGCTACTAGAAGTCTCTGTCCTGATCTACTCAATTCTGCTACATCACTGGGCTCTGCTACATCTCTACAGTGAGTCTACTGAGGCACCCGGCTCTACTACATCACGAGTCTATGCTAAATCGCTGTATAATTGCTATTCAGTGCTATGTGATGTACTCCGCTCTGCCAAACCTACAAGTCTTCTCTACCCCGCTTCATCGGTTTCCCCTCACTGAGTTTTCAGCTCTTCCTTGTGATCTCTTATTTGTCACTTTCAGCTGTCGTCCAGCCATTACTGTCTCCATTGCTCATTCCAGTGGATCTCGTTGCACTAATGTCATATCTCTGTGCTGTACTCATCCGGTCCATGGGCCTTGAGAAGCCACATAAGTCCCAGTGCACTGAGTTCCCCCTAATGGTGTCCGGACTCTGGCAGAACTGTGTAACTAGAGCTATAAGAAAGGGAGCCGGGATTTGCAGCTGTGTCAGATAAACATCACTCTGATCACTATTATAGTTACATTATAGGTCCATTTCTTTGACATTAACATCCTCCCACAACACTTTACCTTTACAAACCACCAGGATCACTTGGTGTTACCCCATGTTACCATATATCCCCAAATTTCAAGACAGGTCATATATTGAGCTTAAGGAGCATTTTGCTATCTCCACCTTGGACACCAATGTGTTTGGTCCTTATGAGAAAAGTAGGTTACTATTTGCCTACATCATACTGTCCAATTGTCCCAAAATATCTGTGAGACTCCTGTAAAAAGGGAAAAGTTCTTAAACTTATGGAGGATTTGGCAAATTTTCTTGCACCAAACAAAGTCTTGGAGCGCATGGAACAGGCGTGGATGGACCCGGTTGACAAAAAAGCGCCTGGTTTTAATATGGGAATAACGTATTTATTATTCTTGCTTATATAGTGCCATTAATTCCACAGCGCTTTACAGACATCATCATTGTCCCCATTGGGGGTCATAAATCAGTATATCTTTGAAGTCTGGGAGGAAACCGAGAAAGAGAATTTTTTTCTTTTCATAGCAGTTTGGGAGTCCATTATTTTCAATGGGGTTCGGGCTTTGGTGGAAGTTCGGGTAGTGTTCTGGTACCCAAATTAAACTTTTTAAAAAGTTTGGGTCAGGTATCAGAACCCAAACTTCCTCCGGTCCATCCATCCCTACTAAGAATCCTTCGGCGAGTTCATTGATTGGCTGCAGCAGGCAGGTGACAAGAACAGCACGTCATCCGAGAAACATCTAGCCACCTGACCTCTGCAGCCAATCACAGGCTTTATTGGACCTGTAACTTCAGGCATCACTTCCAAAGCCAGGACAGAACACAGTGCAGCCTGTGCCTGGTCCACAGAGCTGCTGATAAGTGATTATGCCTTAGTTTTTTTACTTTAAGAGAACGAAAGTAAAAAAAATCTTTGCGTTGGACAAACCCTTTAATCTCATTCAGAGTCCAACAATGCACAGGGAAACAAAAAAAGTCTGTAAAAACCAAGTGGCGCTAAATCTGTAATGAAACCTAAATTCAAAAGTTATTTTTCATCCAAAATGAATACATTTCCGTGAAAAAAATAAATAAATAAATTATATATATATATATAAATATATATATAAATATATATATATACATACACTGTATATATACATGTGTGTCCAAGAATATATCCATAAGGTTATTCAAAAGGTGAGCAAAAACATTAGATATTAATAGACTTGATAAAAGCAACACATCGCCGCGTCGGTATAGTAGTAGAACTCTATGGACATCAGGAGCATTTCCTCTTATATGTAACTTATCTATGCCGAATATAGGGCCAAGTGTGATATATATATATATATATATATATATATATATATATATATATATATATATAAAAAGCCATCACCACCATCTAGTGGAGAAATGTTATAAATTGACATATTGTGGGGAAGGTTAATTTGAACCTAAACTTTCAGAAAACCTGATTTCATTTGATGAAAAAAAAATTATTTAAAGATTGTAATTTTTGTTGTATTACTTCCTAAAAATTACAAGCAACCAGGGCCAAGATAAGGTGTTTTGGTGCCCACTGGCAGATGAAAACAATGGTGTCCTCACCCTCCGATGAACCTTCAGCTTCCAAGTAAAGGAATAGAACAGAGACTGAGGTCAAGGTTACATATAGCATAATTCATTGTTTGGGAACCATTTACACAATTCACGAGCCAAATTCATCCCTGACACCCCATAATTTATATGTCAGACACAATGATGGTCAGGGAAACTAATTTAACTTATCTGTAATAGGGACAAATTAAGGTGTCCAATATTTGGCGGGTACCGTAATGGAAACTAAACAGACCCCATTATAGATAAATGGACAGGTACTGTATTATGGTTTTTACATCCGTCATGCGACAAATTCCAGTTGGCCACAAAACTGATGGTGGTTCTGGTGCCGTATTTCTGTACTGATGATGGTTATTGTGTTTTATTTCTGTATTGATCATGGTTCTGATGCTGTATTCATGTAGTGATGGTTGGTCTGGTGCTATATTTATGTACTACTGATGGCTCTGGTGATTGTATTCACGTAGTGATGATAATTCTGGTGCCGTGTTCATTCACGGAACCATCATCAGTACATTAACAAGAAACCAAAATCATCATCAGTATATAAATAGAACAACAGAGCCATCAACAGTACATTAATACAGAACTAGAACCATAATCAGCAAATAAATAGGTCACTAGTACCACCATCAGCACATGAATACATCACCAGAACCTCCATCAATACATTAATGAGTCGCAAGAACCTCAATCAGTAAATGAATACATCATGAGAATCACTGTAAATATATAAATACAACACCAGAACCATCATCAGTACAAGTATACATCACCAGAACAGCCACCAGTACATGAATATTGTACATCACCACGCTTCATACAGCAATCAATTGTAATAATAAGTCAGGCCCATATACATTTGTATCTCATGAACCTGCAACTCCCAGAATGTCTTTACCAATGATAAGGTGATGCTGGGAGTTGTTGTTATCAGTGTTTATCAGACTGCAGACCATACAGGAACCACAGCACTGATGAGACATAGTCAGTATCAACAAACATTTGCATCCAGGTACCTTACAGGTTATATCTTCTCTGAGTCTTTCCTTTCTTTTCATCTCTATCTTTTGTGGCACCCCTGAGGCTCAGTTGCCACAGAGGTACTGCACCTCCTCCTAAGGTGTGGTGCCCCACCATCCAGGTAAGCTGGGGGCTCCTGACCACGCTCCAACACTCGCACCCCACACAATAGAGTAGTTCAGCAAAACCACATTGCGGCTCCTTGCTTAGAGAGAAGCAGAGCACCTTTGGTGGTTCTCTACTTGGAACTAGAGTTGAGCGATACCGTCCGATATGCCATTGCTGTGTGGGAAATTCCCACGCAGCAATGGCATAAAGTGAGACTAGGGACTTTTTTTTTTTTAAGTGGCGGAGGAATACAGTGCGGAAGGATACCTACCTTCCGTCATTGGATTCCTGCAGCCCGTAGAGAACGGCAGCATCATCTGATGCTGCAGTTCTCTACCCAAGATCGTCGTGGGACACACTCGTGGACTGCTTCGGATCGTGGGTGAGTATTTTTGTGGTTTGTTATGTTAATATTTATTCCGGAAAAGACAATGGCTTCGGGGAACAATGTGACAAGTATTGGTAAGTATGTTACTCTATGTTATATGTACTGTATGTCTATGTATGTATTGTATGAATGTATTGTATGTATGTAGTATATATGTGGTATGTATGTAGCATGTAGTATGTATGTAGTATGTATGTAGCATGCATGTAGCATGTAGTATGTATGTAGCATGCATGTAGTATATATGTAGTATGTATGTAGCATGCATGTAGTATATATGTAGCATGTATGTAGTATGTATGTGGTATGTATGTAGCATGTAGTATGTATGTAGCATGTATGTAGTATATATGTAGTATGTATGTAGCATGTAGTATGTATGTAGTATGTATGTAGTATGTATGTGGTATGTATGTAGCATGTAGTATGTATGTAGCATGCATGTAGTATATATGTAGTATGTATGTAGCATGTAGTATGTATGTAGTATGTATGTAGTATGTATGTGGTATGTATGTAGTATGTATGTAGCATGCATGTAGTATGTATGTAGTATGTATGTAGTATGTATGTGGTATGTATGTAGCATGTAGTATGTATGTAGCATGCATGTAGCATGCATGTAGCATGCATGTAGTATGTATGTAGCATGCATGTAGTATGTATGTAGTATGTATGTAGTATGTATGTAGCATGCAGTATGTATGTAGCATGTATGTAGTATGTATGTAGTATATATGTAGTATGTATGTAGCATGTAGTATGTATGTAGCATGCATGTAGTATATATGTAGTATGTATGTAGCATGCATGTAGTATGTATGTAGTATGTATGTAGCATGCAGTATGTATGTAGCATGTATGTAGTATATATGTAGTATGTATGTAGCATGCATGTAGTATGTATGTAGCATGTAGTATGTATGTAGCATGCATGTAGTATGTATGTAGTATTTTTTTTTTTTTTACATTTAACACATTAGCCGGATGATGGGACTACTACTGTCCCATCATTGGCTAATGTGTCAATCACTGTCATGGTAGCAGGCATCGCCCGATGGGACTTGTAGTCCCATCGGACGATGCTTGCACAGACCCCCGGACATCAGCACAGCCCCCCGGCAGGCCGGCACAGCCCCCCGGCAGGCCGGTACAGACCCCCACAGGGTGCACAGACCACCGGCAGGCCGGCACAGCCCCCCGGCAGGCCGGTACAGACCCCGGGCAGTCCACACAGCCCCCCGGCAGGCCGGCACAGCCCCCCGGCAGGCCGGCAGAGACCCCTGGAAGGCCCGAAATGACGGCGCATCATGATGCGCACACACCGCGCATCATGATGACATCAGGCCGTCAATCAACTGAACTTCCGATTCCGATGCCGAATTCCGATATTGAAAAAATATCGGAAGTCGGTATCGGAATTCCGATACAGCAAGTATCGGCCGATACCCGATACTTGCGGTATCGGAATGCTCAACACTACTTGGAACACTAGACGTGCTGGGAGGTGGCTGGAGTTGAGAATACATAAAACAGTGGGATGGTTTAGGATTACAGGTCAGTCAGTGAGTGAGTCAGAAGGAGTAGGAGAGAGGAAGCCACTTGGAGAGGAGTGGGGATCCCTGGAAGAGGGATGGAGGAAGGAGTGCTGCAGCTGCCTCAGTGACCTGAGCCAGCTGGCATGGGAAAGGAAAGAAGGAGAAAGACATTGAACTGAAGCGTGAGCTACCATAGGAGAGAAAGACAAGTACTGAACGTAAGAGTAAAAGGGAACACAGAGGACGTGGGTTAGAGGAAGAACCCTGCCTAGAAGTTCTAAGCGCAAGGCCGGGGCCCGGTCCCCGAGGTTGTATGGACACGAATGGTTCTGCAGCAGAAACCGGCGGAGTAGTGGGCTGTAAATGCACTACTCCCATCTAAGACTTGAGGGCACAACAGCAACACGGATAGAGAGCCGGGACTTAGGAGTAGAGAGTCCCCGAAGCAGGCTACAGCTGTCTGCTGTACAAGTAGAGTTCTTGGGAACATCTGTCAGGAGGAACTCCAGTGTAACACAGTACTAGGAGATCTTCACACTTAAAGGCGCTATAGAGGAGATGTTCAGAAAAAGGCACCTAAGTTGGCGGAGCATGGAAGGGAGCCTGTCATCTTGCCTGGGGGTTGACTGAGTCCCTGACCCGGAGGATTCGGCACAGAAGCGGGCACTACAGACTGTGAGTAAAGCTTTGGAACTACATGCCCTGGTGTCCTCCATTCCTTCCTGTGTCCATCCGCCTGGCACTGCTACATCCCCTGCGCCAAACACTACACCATCTAAGTGTCTCCACATCTACACTGCCCTGGGACAACAGCCCTGCCTGTGGAGGACTATAACATCATTGCTGCACCACACCATCTGTCCCGGAGGATCTGTCTGCAGCGTCGGCTTAACATCTCCCTTGCCGAACACCACAGGTGGCGTCACAAACTATTCAACTACATTCTACCATTCACAACATCTTCCTATTACTTGGGCGCCCAGGGCCACGGTCCGGGTCACCGCTTCTGTGACACATCCCACTGATACTGGCCCGGTACCGAGTACCCCACGGCCCTGGGAGGGCGACCCACTTTTCCAGATGCCACAATGCCTTTTCATGTACACAGCTCTTCTCTCCAGATTCCCTATTCTCCAGTCTTCTGCAGCACAATGCCCTTAAAAATAATATTGTTATTAAAATGCCCTTAGCATAAAAACATTTGTCTATATTATGATCTAAATAAGCCTTCTATGGTAAATGGCCCCCACTTTCCATGTAATGATCTATAACCACCTCAATTACTGCCATTATCAGCTATAACCACCACACCGTCCACCCTTACGAACCACAGCCTGTTCCATGGTTGTCCCCTCCCCACAATCTATATCTCCACATTGTCCCCCCGCCATGCTAACTTATCTTCTTAATGAGTTCCCTTTTCACACTATGCCCCCATACTGCACACCACGTTGTCTTCTCCAAACTGTACTTCCCCTACATGGTATGGTCACTACAGCCGCCCATACAGTATGATATCCACAATTGACCTTCAATATACAAAATTATCCAACATAGCCGTCCATGCCGTATGATGTCCATCAAAGCCCCCAAATATACAGCATGAATTCCACCACAGCCCCTTGTACAGTATAATGTCCTCAACATCCCCAATACAGTATGGTCACCACAGGCCCCTTTACAGTATGATGTTTACACAGCCACGTATATAGTATGATCCCCCATGTAAGTCCCCACAGCCAGTTGCATGTATGTCCTCACAGTCAGCCCAATGTATGTCACTATATCCAGATCTATCTATGTGCCCACAGTCAGTCCCATGTATTTCCTAACAGTCAGCCCGACATATGGCCCCACAGCCAGCCCCACGTATGTCCCCACAGCCAGCCCCTCTTATGTCCCCACAGCCAGCCACTCGATTGTCCCAACAGCGAGCCCCTCATATGTACAGCAGTGGCCGTTGGATGCCATGATGGCGTCACTGCATCTCATCATCTCACGTCCTCTGCGTGCACCATCTCCACAGGCCGGAAGTGACCTGTGTTCTGCTGGAGTTCCTGGAGGAGCAGGGGTCTGATTACAGCTCCACTTCTCCTATGCTGGTGGCGCCCACATCGCTTCAATTGTATCAACGTCTTATAGACGTGAATACAATGTGATGAAATCAACTGAGGGAGCAATAATAAGAAAATGTAAGACATACAAGACCACTGATAATCTCCCTCGATCTGGGGCTCCACGCAAGATCTCACCCCATGGGGTCAAAATGATCTCAAGAACGGTAAGCAAAAATCCCAGAACCACACATGGGGACCTAGTGAATGACCTGTATAGAGCTGGGACCACCGTAACAAAGGCTACCACCAGCAACACACTACGCCGCCAGTGACTCAGATATTGCAGTGCCAGACATGTCCCCATGCTTAAGCCAGTACATGTCTGGGCCCATCTGAAGTTTGATAGAGAGTTTTGGATTATCCAGAAGACTGTTGGGAGAATATCAGATGGTCTGATGAAACCAAAGTAGAAATGTTTGATAGAAACAAAACTTGTTGTGTTTGTAGGAGACAGAAAGCTGAGTTGCATTCAAAGAACACCATACCTACTGTGAAGCATGGTGGTGGCAACATCATGCTTTGGGGCTGTTTCTCTGCAAAGGGACCAGGATGACTGATCCGTGTACATGAAAGAATGAATGGGGCCACGTATTGTTAGATTTTGAGTGCAAACTTCCTTCCATCAGCAAGGGCATTGAAGATGAAACATGGATAGGTCATTCAGCATGATAATGATCCCAAGCACACCGCCAGGGCAATGAAGGAGTGGCTTCGTAAGAAACTTATGAACGTCCTGGAGTGGCCTAGCCAGTCTCCAGATCTCAACCCCATAGAAAACCTTTAGAGGGATTTGAAAGTCTGTGTTGCCCAGCGACAGGCCCAAAACATCACTGCTCTAGAGGAGATCTTCATGGAGGAATGGGCCAACATACCACCAACAGTGTGTGCCAACCTTGTGAAGACTTACAGAAAATGTTTGAGCTCTGTCATTGAAAACAAAGGATATATAACGAAATATTTAGAGGAACTTTTGTTAATAACCAAATACTTATTTTCCACCATAATTTGCTAAATAAATCTTACCAAATCAAACAAGGTGATTTTCTGGATTTGTTTTCTCATTTTGACTCTCATAGTTGTGGTCTACCTATGATGTCAATTACAGGCCTCTCTCATCTTTTTATGTGGGAAAAGTGGGAAAACTTGCACAATTGGTGGCTAAATACTATTTTCCCCCACTGTATTTATCACTTATCCTGTACACTTGGTGCTACTTTAAAACCACAGATTTTCTGCAGACAAAAACAGCAGTAAAAACTGCAGCGTAAACACGAAACATCAATGAAAAGGAATGGCACATATATGTGTTGCAATGCTCTTATGGTGTACACAAAATGAATGGGGCTGTAAGGGTACAATAGATTTCAGAAAGGCTGTAAGGGTACAATAGATTTCAGAAAGGCATATTTTAAGGGATTCAGAAAGAGAATTGGAGGGATCCAATGGCTGGATATCCTTAAAGACAAAAATGTCCAGGAAGGATGGGAAATCTTGAAAAATGAAATTCTCAAAGCACAATTGTTAACAATTCCGAAAAGAGGGAAGAATAGGAAGCATTTAAGGAAGCCAGGATGGATGAACACAGAACTTAAGCACATGCTAAAAAGGAAGAAAAAAATGTTTATAAAATGGAAAGAGGGAGGCATATCTAAAGAAGAATATAATGCTGCAGGGCACAAATCAGATTAGCTAAAGCTGACAATGAATTGAGGCTTGCAAGAGATGTCAAAAGCAATAATAAAGGATTTTGGGGATATGTCAAAAGTAAAAGAAAAGTCAAAGATGCTATAGGATTTTTACAGGATGAAAATGATGAAATGGTAAGACAGGATGTTGAGAAGGCCGAACTTTTAAATTCCTATTTTGCATCTGTTTTCTCTCAGAAAGGAAATGTGACATCAACTGTTCTTCACTGTCCTATTAAGGGAATAGAAGAATCCAGGATATCTATAAACAGAAAGATAGTGAGGAAACACTTAGCTAACCTAAATGAATTCAAGTCTCCAGGTCCAGATGAATTACACCCCAGAGTACTGAAGGAGATAGCAGAAGAAATTTTTGAACCCCTCTCCATAATCTTTGAAAATTCTTGGAGAACAGGAGAAGTCCCAGAAGACTGGAGAAGAGCAAATGTTGTTCCTATCTTCAAAAAGGGGAAGAAGGTGGACCCAGGCAACTATAGGCCGGTGAGTCTGACTTCTATACCAGGAAAGATCTTTGAACAAATTATTAAAGAACATGTATGTCAGTACCTGGATAAGAATGAAGTGATTAAACAGAGTCAGCATAGGTTTGTAACTAGTAAGTCATGTCAGACTAACTTAATTTCCTTCTATGACGGAATCACTGATTGGGTGGATCAAGGAAATGCTGTAGATATAGTATATCTTGACTTCAGCAAAGCATTTGACAAAGTATCTCATACAATCCTTATTGAAAAAATGACTAAGTATGGAATGGACAAGGCAACTGTTAGGTGGATTCATAACTGGCTTAGTGATCGGACCCAAAGAGTGGTCGTAAATGGCTGCACATCCAGTTGGAAGAATGTCTCAAGTGGGGTACCACAGGGCTCTGTCCTGGGCCCTGTATTGTTCAACATCTTTATCAACGATTTAGATGAAGGAATTGAGGGTAAGCTGATTAAATTTGCTGATGACACAAAGCTAGGAGGGATAGCTAATACTAGAGAAGAGAGAGAGAGGATTCAAAAAGATATAAATAAACTGGAGAAGTGGGCAGCAACTAACAGAATGGTTTTTAACAGGGAAAAATGCAAAGTACTACATCTGGGCAATAAAAATGAAGAAAGCATATACAGAATGGGAGGAATAGGCCTAAGCAACAGCACATGTGAAAAAGACTTGGGTATACTAATAGATCACAGACTGAATATGAGTCAACAGTGTGATGCAGCAGCAAAAAAAGCAAATGCAATTCTAGGATGTATTAACAGAAGCATACAGTCTAGATCACGTGAAGTCATTATTTCCCTCTACTCCTCTTTGGACAGACCTCATCTGGAATATTGTGTCCAGTTTTGGGCACCACATTTTAAAAAAGACGTCAACAAACTGGAGCAAGTTCAGAAAAGAGCGACCAGAATGGTGACTGGTCTGCAAACCCTGTCTTATGAGGAAAGGATGCAGGATTTGGGATTGTTTAGTTTGCAAAAGAGAAGACTGAGAGGAGACTTAATAGCTGTCTACAAATATCTAAAGGGCTGTCACATTGTAGAAGGATCAACTTTATTCTCATTTGCACAAGGAAAGACTAGAAGCAATGGGATGAAACTGAATGGGAGGAGACACAGATTAGACATTAGAAAAAACTTTTTGACAGTTAGAGTGATCAATGAGTGGAACAAGCTGCCACGAGAAGTGGTGAGTCAGCATGGGTTTGTAACTAGTAAGTCATATCAGACTAACTTAATTTCCTTCTATGATGGAATCACTGATTGGGTGGATCAAGGAAATGCTGTAGATATAGTATATCTTGACTTCAGCAAAGCATTTGACAAAGTATCTCATACAATCCTTATTGAAAAAATGACTAAGTATGGAATGGACAAGGCAACTTTTAGGTGGATTCATAACTGGCTTAGTGATCGGACCCAAAGATTGGTCGTAAATGGCTGCACATCCAGTTGGAAGAATGTCTCAAGTGGGGTACCACAGGGCTCTGTCCTGGGCCCTGTATTGTTCAACATCTTTATCAACGATTTAGATGAAGGAATTGAGGGTAAGCTGATTAAATTTGCTGATGACACAAAGCTAGGAGGGATAGCTAATACTAGAGAAGAGAGAGAGAGGATTCAAAAAGATATAAATAAACTGGAGAAGTGGGCAGCAACTAACAGAATGGTTTTTAACAGGGAAAAATGCAAAGTACTACATCTGGGCAATAAAAATGAAGAAAGCATATACAGAATAGGAGGAATAGGCCTAAGCAACAGCACATGTGAAAAAGACTTGGGTATACTAATAGATCACAGGCTGAATATGAGTCAACAGTGTGATGCAGTAGCAAAAAAAGCAAATGCAATTCTAGGATGTATTAACAGAAGCATACAGTCTAGATCACGTGAAGTCATTATTTCCCTCTACTCCTCTTTGGTCAGACCTCATCTGGAATATTGTGTCCAGTTTTGGGCACCACATTTTAAAAAAGACATCAACAAACTGGAGCAAGTTCAGAAAAGAGCGACCAGAATGGTGACCGGTCTGCAAACCCTGTCTTATGAGGAAAGGTTGCAGGATTTGGGATTGTTTAGTTTGCAAAAGAGAAGACTGAGAGGAGACTTAATAGCTGTCTACAAATATCTAAAGGGCTGTCACATTGTAGAAGGATCAACTTTATTCTCATTTGCACAAGGAAAGACTAGAAGCAATGGGATGAATCTGAATGGGAGGAGACACAGATTAGACATTAGAAAAAACTTTTTGACAGTTAGAGTGATCAATGAGTGGAACAAGCTGCCACGAGAAGTGGTGAGTTCTCCTTCAATGGATGTCTTCAAACAGAGGCTGGACAGACATCTGACTGGGATGATTTAGCGAATCCTGCTTTGAGCAGGGGGTTGGACCAGATGGCCCAGGAGGTCCCTTCCAACTCTACGATTCTATGATTCTAGGCACATGCCCCAGAGGGAAATACAGTGCACCACATATATTTTGCCATATAGAGTGGATACGAGTCTGCCTTCCCCTAAGGAACATAGCGCAGGAATAGAATAGAAATTTTGCTTTTGGCTAATTAAAAATTGTCCCATTGTGGGTTGACACCCCCCCCTCAATGACACAAAATCTACCAATATGAAGTTACATCCGGTTCCTGATATTTCAGCTCTCCATCATGGAGAGCGGACGGAGACATGATCTGGACAAAGCAAGCAAAGTAATCAGTGCACAAGACCCCAATTTACTTTTGTTAACTTGTCTATGTAGTAAGCTTGGTTCTGTTCCCTTATCTGTGTAGTAAATTGTTTCTGTATCTATGTAGTTAGTGTTGAATCTTTGGTGAAGATATTCCTATATATAGCCTATATTCCTATATATAGAGGGAGAGAGTGCAACATCTCCAAAAGTTATTTTTGTTTTTTTAATTCAGTTTGAGATCATAAAAAATACATAAATAAAACATCTCATTACAGGATCCATTCATTTGAATGGGAACAGAAGAGTCCTAGGATTTCTTCCATTTGCCTCCTTTCCAGCTGCATTCTCTGTTTCAAACGAAGTCTGTACTTTTTTTTTCCAGCCCAAAAAATGGTTAGCAAACCAAAGTTTAAAAAAAAAATAAAATCTATGGGAAACGGATAGTTATCCATTAACCGATCCATTCTTTTAGCACACCTCATGACCCTGACTTATGGTTATGGGACGGACCCCCACTCCATCTTAAAACCACCATAACTACAGTAAACCTAGGCACTAGAATAAATACACAACACATTATTTTGGTTGTCAAAATGGCCACAGCTTTATTTAAATCACAGGATTAAAACAATCACATTAGGAGTCAGGTGAAGTGCTAGTACATTGGGATTCACAAGTACTGTGATATCCCCAGCTGTCTGACATACAGAACCAGGACAGACAGCCATAAAGGGGCGGCACGCACTGGCTTGCCATTCAAGCAGAGCCAGTAAACTTTCAGGGCACCAATGACCCTATTATCCTCACTCCTGTGCTTAACCACTGTGCCCGCCCCTGATTGACGTTACCATTACAACGTCCTTGAGGCTGGCCACCAAAGCCGAGCCTGTTCACCACCATGAGGTTTTACATCCTCTATTAGCTAAAATGAGTCCACCTTAACTTGCCTGCAACTTCCACCTGACTCCTAAACCGCCACCAGAGAGGCCATTTGACACCTTAAATGGACTCGACCCCCATCAACCATGCCTAACAAAGCCATCAACCATTTCTACATGCTATGGAAAGTCTGTGCACACAAGTAATAAAATTAAAATTCTAGAGCTCCGACGGATTAATTTTATCAATGCCATGCTACCAAGTTATGATCGATAATACGGTAACTACAGCAAAATAGCAGTTGCTAAACATCCTGCAATGAGGATCCCATAATGTGGAATGTGGAAAGTAAACCATAATTAAGGTCGTAGCCACAATCTGAATACCAGTATAATGACATCTGTCATGCCTCAAAAAACTATTATACCGCACGTATTGTAGCCAGCTCTAATAATTCACCAATTCACAGATTTTAGTTCTGGAAACCACCATTATTTACAGTAGCTATGCAGTAAAATTTCTCAAACCCACTTACTAGCACTACTAAAGTGATGAACATGTCAATAGAAAGATATTATTATAAATAGGGAGTAATTAAAAACAACCGACCATAAAATAACGTTCAGAATATCTGGAAGTAGTAATTAAATAAACCTAAAGCAGAAAAAGTCTACAAAGGCATTATTAATAAAACTGCCACGCCATTGTTAATTGTTTTTCATGCGCTTGATAACATTTACTGTTGACCTCTCCAACTGGGTCAAAGGCATTGGGAATAGGCATATTGCCCTTTGTGTTAATGCACTTGATTATTTTACCCTTAGCCACTCCCACTGGCTCAAGGGCACCGGGAGTAGGCATACTGCCCTTTGTGTTAATGCACTTGATTATACCCTTAGCCGCTCCCACCAGCTCAAGGGCATCGGGAATAGGCATATTGCTCTTCATGTTAATGCACTTGATTACTTTACCCTTAGTCACTCCCACTGACTCAAGGGCACACAGATTAGGTACATTGCTCTTCAGTTTCATGCACTAGATAACTGCATTGTCCAGATGACAACCTTGTTCTCTTCTCCCCTCAGCCGCTGTTCCTGGCTCAGAGGAGCCAATTTCTTCTGTAGGCATGCAAAATATGATTGCCATGACCCCAGGGACTTTACCCTAACAGGGTCCTATAAAATATATATGCTTCAGGAGACCAGGGGGCCATACCGTGATGGTCACCCCTCCATACCAGGGGGCCATACCCGAGATGGTTACCCCCTCCACACCATGGGGCCATACACGAGATGGTTACCCTCCACACCAGGGGGCCATACCTGAGATGATTACCCCTCAAAACCAGGGTGCCATACCTGAAATGGTTACCCTTCCAAACCTAGGGGGGTCAGCGGCCAGTTTATTAACAAATAACATAAACATTTACAATAAGTATTAAATACACAATCTTATATGACATGAGGGGAGGGTTCTTGGAGCCCCAAAAATTCTGGCAAAATACTTTGCAAAAACACAAGAACTTAAAAATCCACGTTACCCTCAGCCGTAAACCACCAGCTCGAGGGCACCAAACATCCTGTTC
Source organism: Dendrobates tinctorius (assembly GCF_039654945.1). Classification (NCBI taxonomy): domain Eukaryota; kingdom Metazoa; phylum Chordata; class Amphibia; order Anura; family Dendrobatidae; genus Dendrobates; species Dendrobates tinctorius. Next base: position 80,075,017 of record NW_027361738.1, read on the forward strand.
CGGGAAGTCCAACCACCAAAAGCTCCCGGGTAACACCCTGTCCAGAGCCGTAACCAAAAGCCAGATCCAGATTTTAACTTCCAATTCCTTTTCGCTGATTCAGCGTCAACTCCAATAACCCCAGCCCAGAGGTCCATACTTAATATGGTTACCCCTACTGACCAATTTATAAATAACTTCCAAGGACCAACTAAAAGAAAAACAGATAACTGTTTTGTTTTGTTTTTTTTTATTTTAAATTCATGTTCTTATTAAAATAAACATAAAATTAACATCAAAGCATAAATAATATTAACACGCTTGGGGGAGTCCTTGAAGCTCCCAAATCTGGTGATTACCAAACATAAAATGTACCAACAATTACTCCCAGACGTTACCCCACTAGATCGGGAGCACCATAGCCACAAGGGTTGCAATGTTCACTTGAATTTCCTGGGGATCCGACAAACTCTTGCCGAAATTCCCCTCCACCTTTCACCAGGTCCAGAACCATATTGAATTCCAAAAGGAGGAAACCATATCCCAATGGATCCCCCAGACCATATTTAACCAACTTCAAGGACCCCTCCAACCGCACAAAATGTGGGATAAATGAGGGTGAAAACCATGCCGGTTTACAACCAAGGTATGCAACAGGTTAATAATGGAAAATATCCCATCGTAAGGTCCAGAAATAGACAGCGATGGGCAATGCTGTGTTATATGCTGTAACAATAAATGAGAAGCCGCCTGCTCTTCTACAGCAGTTACAGACTCTAATCACCAGCTGCACATAAATGGTAAGAAACATGTAGGTCTAATATAAGCTGCCTGCAGCCATAGGTGTGTGAGCAGAAAACTGCAAGTTCTGTATCCGTCACTCTACTACATACAATTACAATAGACGAGAGACAGGGCTGAAAACTGGGCCCATGATGTGTCCTCCAGAGCAATGTGCAGCCTCACACTAGGAGTGCCCACTCACTGCCCGCCATGTGCTGAGTTATTACTGCCCACTCACTGCCCGCCATGTGCTGAGTTATTAGTGCCCACTCACTGCCCGCCATGTGCTGAGTTATTACTGCCCACTCACTGCCCGCCATGTGCTGAGTTATTACTGCCCACTCACTGCCCGCCATGTGCTGTTATTACTGCCCACTCAAATGTGCCGAGTTACTCCACGATTATTTATTTTACACATGATAAAACATAATCCATTCAGTCCTCTTCTATCCGCCATCTTAGGTAATATAAAATAAGCTCTAGGTGGGTATACTCTGATCATGCAATATACGAGGGGAGGACTAAAAGCAGCAATAGCTACAGAAATCAAGCACTAAGCTGGAAGTCATGTCCAGATTAGAGTTGAGCGAAACGGGTCGAAAAATTTCAAAAGTCGCCGACTTTTGGCAAAGTCGGGTTTCATGAAACGAAACCCGACCCTAGGATGAGGTCGGCCACGAGGTCGGCGACTTACGCGCCAAAGTCGCGTTTCATAAGTTTGTTTTGCGCTCTTTTTCAGCCAATTAGGATCCACGGACACTGTGGGCAACGTGATGACATAGGCAGGGGTCACCACCATCTTTCAGAAGGGCATGCAAGTGATTGGCTTGCTTTGGTGGGCGTCACAGGGGGTATAAAAGGGCGTGCACGCCGACCGCCATCTTACTTCTGCCGATCTCAGTATAGGGAGAGGTTGCTGCTGATTCTGTAGGGAGAGCGTTAGGCAGGGAAGAAGACAAAAAAACTGCTTCTGCTGCTAGCAATTTGGCCTGCACAACACACCAGTCACTGTGTGTGCAGTGCAAGGGGAGGCTATATAGTGGTGTATCAGTGGTGTTGGTTGTTGGGCTGCCTTCTAAGGCTTCCTGACATTCCTGCATTGCTGTTTACCCACTGCTCCGCAAACTGCTTTTTTAAAAGCAATCCCAATTTTTTTTTTTGTCCTGCTGAGAAGAAAAAAAAACTGCTTCTGCTGCTAGCAATTTGGCCTGCACAACACACCAGTCACTGTGTGTGCAGTGCAAGGGGAGGCTATATTGTGGTGTATCAGTGGTGTTGGTTGTTGGGCTGCCTTTTAAGGCTTCCTGACAGGCTGGCATTGCTGTTTACCCACTGCTCTGCAAACTGCTTTTTTAAAAGCAATCCAATCTCCCTTATCCTCTAGTCACTTTTGTCACAGCTGTGCCATCGAGCCTGTGACATAGCGCTCAGATATCAGTGGGCCTCACACAATCCAAAAGTGTCCAGTGTCCAAAAGTGTGTGCAGAGATTCAAAATCTCCCTTATCCTCTAGTCACTTTGGTCACAGCTGTGCCATCGAGCCTGTCACATAGCGCTCAGATATTCATTGGGCCTCACACAATCCAAAAGTGTCCAGTGTCCAAAAGTGTGTGCAGAGATTCAAAATCTCCCTTATCCTCTAGTCACTTTGGTCACAGCTGTGCCATCGAGCCTGTCACATAGCGCTCAGATATTCATTGGGCCTCACACAATCCAAAAGTGTCCAGTGTCCAAAAGTGTGTGCAGAGATTCAAAATCTCCCTTATCCTCTAGTCACTTTGGTCACAGCTGTGCCATCGAGCCTGTCACATAGCGCTCAGATATTCATTGGGCCTCACACAATCCAAAAGTGTCCAGTATCCAAAAGTGTGTGCAGAGATTCAAAATCTCCCTTATCCTCTAGTCACTTTGGTCACAGCTGTGCCATCGAGCCTGTCACATAGCGCTCAGATATTCATTGGGCCTCACACAATCCAAAAGTGTCCAGTATCCAAAAGTGTGTGCAGAGATTCAAAATCTCCCTTATCCTCTAGTCACTTTGGTCACAGCTGTGCCATCGAGCCTGTCACATAGCGCTCAGATATCAGTGGGCCTCACACAATCCAAAAGTGTCCAGTGTCCACAAGTGTCTGCAGAAATTCAAAATCTCCCCTGTCCTATAGACACCTTGTACCTTGTTTTACATTACTATATAGTTTGTTGGATTTTGTCTACATTTCTACCAAAAATGAGGAAGGCTGGTGGAAGAGGCCGTGGAATTGGGCAGGGGTTGGCAGCAGGTAATGATGGTGTTGGTGGTGGATCTGATGGTAGTGGCAAGAGCAAAATAGGACCGAATGCAGGAGGTGTTGAGCCTGCGTCATCGTCTAGCTACATAAGGCCTCGAACGCTTAGTTTTCTAGGAGTTGGCAAACCGCTTTTAAAGCCAGAGCATCAGGAAAAAGTTTTGTCTTACATTGCTGACTCAGTCTCCAGCTCTATCGCCTCCTCTTCTTCTGTTGTAAAAAGTAAAAGCACTGAGTCGTCATTGGAGGCTCATGTTCATGAACCACACCTTTCCTTGTGTCCTTCACCCCAACCAAGATTGAAGGATGACGCAGGCCATACTACTGATTACTCCATGGAGCTGTTTTCACATACCATGCCTGGATTATCAAGTGAAATGGTGAATTACCCAGGCCAAGATGAATCTGACATGGAGTGCACTGATGCACAGCCGCTGATGGATGATTCTGCTGGTACATTCACTCAGAGCACTACATTGTCCTCGCAGTGTACAGAGCCAGATTCTGACCCTGATGAGACTCAGGTGCCCCTTCCCGCACACTATACCACCATACACGGTGACACAGAGGAAGGTGCACATGACATAGAAGAGGAGGTGATGGATGACCCAGTTGTTGACCCAGATTGGCATCCATTGGGGGAAGAGGGTGCTGCTTCCAATAGCTCAGATGAGGAGCATCCACAGCAGACATCGACATCGCAACAGCTGTTATCTGGCAGGCCCGGAGCACTCCAAAGACAGGTTCCAAACATCAAAAGAGTTGCTGGACAGCTTGTCCAGAGGGTCAAAAGATCACAGCGTGCTAGGCCGCAAAATGTCTGCCAAAGTAGGAAGAGTGCAGTGTGGCACTTTTTTGAACAAAATCCTCATGATCAGGCCAAGGTTATCTGTAAGAAGTGCGCAAAGACCTTTAGCCGAGGGAAAAATCTGAAAAATTTGAATACCAGTTGCATGCTTAGACATTTAACCAGCATGCACTTGCAAGCGTGGACACAACACCAAACCTCAAGTGCCACATGTGCAACTGATCACAACGAAGGTAGTCAGCAACGCTACATTGTTTCCCCCACTGTAAGCCCACCGGTTAGCACAGCAGCAAATGTTGAGGTGTCGTTGCAAGGCCACAGCAGTCAGGGAATCCCACTGTTATATCAACGAAAGACTGATTCTAGGCCATCAGAAAGAACACCAACTCCATCACCATCATCAACCCTCTCTCAGTCCGCCCTGTCCACCGCTACTTCCACCATATGCAGCTCTCAAGTCCAGCTCACCCTCCCAGACACTATGAGTAGGTCAAGAAAGTACTCAGTCTCTCATCCGTGTACACTGGGTTTGAACGCCCACATTGCCAAACTAATCTCGTTTGAGATGATGCCCTTTCGGTTGGTGGAAAGCACAGCTTTCCGCGAACTCATGGCCTATGCAGTACCACGCTATGACCTACCCAGTCGCCACTTCTTCTCTCGCAAAGCCATCCCAGCCCTCCACCATCATGTGAAAGACCGCATTGTCCATGCACTCAAACAGTCAGTGAGCGGAAAGGTGCACCTCACAACTGATGCATGGTCCAGTCGGCATGGCCAGGGCAGTTACGTGTCCATCACTGTGCACTGTGTTAATGTGGTGGATGCAGGGTCCACAGGGGACAGCGGTGGTGGGACAGTGCTGCCTAGCCCACGGTATAGGAAACAGTTGGCTGTAGGCGTTCGACCCTCCTCCTCCAGAAGAGAAAGCTCGTCCACAGAGCGCAGTCGTACGAGCACTCCATCTGCAGCTGCCACTGTTGCACACGATGTGTCCCCCTATCGAGCAGCTAGTGGAAAGCGTCAGCAGGCTGTGTTGCAGATGATGTGTTTGGGCAACAGACACACTGCCGAGGTGCTGGCCGAGTACTTGAAGCGACAAACTGAGTCATGGCTGGGCAGTGTACATCTTGAGGCAGGCAAGGTAGTTAGTGATAACGGCCGTAATTTTGTGGCAGCCATAGCCCTTTCAAAACTCAGCCATATACCTTGCTTGGCTCACACCTTGAACCTGGTGGTGCAGTGCTTCCTCAAAAATTATCCAGAGTTAACAGCCCTGCTCCAGAAGGTGCGAAGACTGTGCGCGCACATCCGCCGGTCGCCTGTACACTCCGTTCGTATGCAGAAGCTGCAGCGATTGCTCCACCTTCCCAACCACCGCCTCATTATCGACATTGCAACAAGGTGGAACTCCACCTTGACAGGTGTGCAGTGGTCGAAGCTGAAAGACCTCTGTAAAGTCCTTCAGTGTTTTGAGGAATGCACACGGCTGGTAAGCGCAGACGACGCCATCCTAAGCATGAGCATCCCACTTATGCGTCTGCTCATGCAAACTTTGACGCACCTTAAGGAGCAGGCGTCTGCAGCCAATGTTGATGAGGAGGAAGAGGAGGAGGGAATCCTTGATGACATTCAGCCATTGTCTGCTCAGGGACCTCTCCTGGACGAGGTGGAGGAAGAAGAGGAGGAGGAGGAGGATGATGGGGATGATTACTTAGGGGAGGAGGATGCATCTCGTGGGGCAAGTGAAAATGTTGGCGTGGCAAGGTCTGGTACAGGGTTTGTGCGTGACTGGAGGGATGTGGATTTGCCAGAAAGTGCTCCTCCAACCAGCACTCGCAGTGCATCATTGACACCGGGAACATTGGCCCACATGTCAGATTATGCCTTGCAGATCCTAAAAAGGGACCCACGCATTGCCAAAATGATGAACGATGACGACTACTGGTTAGCCAGCATCCTGGATCCACGCTATAAAGGCAAATTACAAAACATCATGCCACAGGAGAACCTTGACCTAATATTGGCTAATAAACAAGCAACTCTGGTAAATCGGTTGCTTGAGGCATTCCCAGCACACAGCAGCGGTGATGGTTCTCACACGAGCCGTACGGGCCGGGGGCAGCTTGGCAGAGGTGTTCGTGGTGCACACAGCAGAAGTGGCGTTGGAGACAGGGGTTTCATGATAATGTTGTGGACTGATTTTTCAAGTACCGCTCACACAACTGGTAATACTGCATCGATGGAAAGTGACAGGAGACAGCAGTTGTCAACTATGGTTACAAACTACTTTTCCTCCCATATCGATGTTCTCCCACACAGGTCATTCCCCTTTGACTATTGGGCCGCTAAACTGGACACCTGGCCTGAATTGGCACAATATGCCTTACAGGAGCTCGCTTGCCCAGCTGCAAGTGTGCTATCGGAAAGAGTCTTCAGTGCAGCTGGATCAATCCTGACAGAAAAAAGGACCCGTCTGTCAACCCAAAATGTGGATGATCTAACCTTCATTAAAATGAACCACGCATGGGTTTCCAAGGATTTTGTCCCACCTTCCTCTGATGACACATAGGGTGACAGAAAAATGGCTTGCTTTGGTCCACCTCTTCCTGGGACTTGACCTATTTCACCTTTTGCATCAGCTGAATGTCCAACATCAACATATGCCACTTTCTAAAACTCCCTAACTGTGCTGCCTCCCCCCCCATCGCCGGGGTCACCACCTAGCGCACGACACCATGCGAGTGCCGTTGCCCTGGACAGGTGGGTAGGCCGACTCTTGGGCGCGGGCACTGGCACAGGGTCCCTCATAGTGCAATCAAGTGTCTCTGACGGTGGTGGTGCACACCCGCCGTCAGACACACCGCCGTACTATGAGGGGCCCAGTGCCAGTACCGACGCCCACGAGTGGGCCCCCCTTGCTTGGGCAGGGCCCCAGCATTTGCAATCTTTACCTCTCCCTGCTCCTCCGCTGTGTAGTCTGGGCCGTCAAATCCATACTGTGCCTGACACCGTCTGAGCCTGCCTCCTGATGTATAGACATATATTTTGAATGTGTACGCTATCCATACATGTTATCCGGGGAAACGGTACCCTTTCTAACCTTTGTGCAATCACGTGCAATCCATACTGGGCCTAACACCGTCTGAGCCTGCCTCCTGAGACATATATTTTGAATGTGTACGCTATCCATACATGTTATCCGGGGAAACGGTACCCTTTCTAACCTTTGTGCAATCACGTGCAATCCATACTGGGCCTAACACCGTCTGAGCCTGCCTCCTGAGACATATATTTTGAATGTGTACGCTATCCATACATGTTATCCGGGGATACGGTACCCTTTCTAACCTTTGTGCAATCACGTGCAATCCATACTGGGCCTAACACCGTCTGAGCCTGCCTCCTGAGACATATATTTTGAATGTGTACGCTATCCATACATGTTATCCGGGGATACGGTACCCTTTCTAACCTTTGTGCAATCACGTGCAATCCATACTGGGCCTAACACCGTCTGAGCCTGCCTCCTGAGGCATATATTTTGAATGTGTACGCTATCCATACATGTTATCTGGGGATACGGTACCCTTTCTCACCTTTGTGCAATCACGTGTAATCCATACTGGGCGTGAGAACGGCTGGCGAGCTGTTAAGCAAGCTACAGCACCTGTGGTTTGCACACGTAAGTTTTTCATTTTTTCAGGAATGACGGTTAGGCCTAATTCCGGAACTGCGGTTGACCTGCACTTACTGGGAAATCATTGTTCGCGGGTAATAATTGTAATCAGTGATCCCCATCACTAACGTTGTTCAGCGGGTTATCTGCACCTGTAAGCGACAAACGCTGGCCTTTTCAGTGTAGCGCACATGCAGCCACGGACATGTAAGGGCATGACACACCAGTTATTGGCCAATCTCATGTGCCAGAGCCTCACGTGTCCCTCTAGTAAGCCGGACTCGGACCGCGGGGCATGACGGAGTCTCGTTCGTTAACGGAATTAAGCTTGCAATGTGTGCATCTGTTCTGTAGCTGGCATGGTTGAGGTTTCCCAGGTGGAGTCAAATTTAACCGTAGGCTCCACTCCTGGTGGTGCCCTTCTGGACATTCCTTTAAGGTTCAGCTTTGCAACCATACTGCCCACGTAAAACAAACACTTTGCCTTCATGAACGCTGTTTGGAGGGTCATGACTCGTGGGAATAACGCCGCCCAATCAGTTAACCTGCTAGAGAGTTCCTTCGTTGCTCCCAAGCATGACATCACACTCCCTAGGAAAAAGGTAATGCCACTGTGGCGACCGTACTCCTGGGGGCGACACAATTGCACTGATGCCCAGCCACTGCTCGATGAATCTGCTGGTACATTGACCCAGACCACTACATTCCCCTCGCACGCTACACGACCTGAATCTGACCCTGATGAAACTCAGGTTACCCTTCCCATATACAGTTCCATCTTACACGGTGACAAAGAGGAAGCTGCAGATGAAAGTGCAGGTTCGGCCCACCCGCCATCAGACACACCACCGTACTATCAGGGGCCCTGTGCCAGTGCCGTCGCCAACGAGTGGGCCCCCCCTGCTTGCCCAGGATCACAGCACTTGCAAAGTTGAAATACTGTGCAGTGAGATGGAAGATGGGGACGACGAGGAATCCAGACAAGTACAGGGATTCCCTAGCGAGGAGACTTATTTGATTGTTTTCAATGTTGGGACAGCAATTTTTGGGGAGCACTATACTCTGGAGAATGATAGATGGGGCCCACCATACACTGGAACATTCCAAAGGTGGACATCAGACACTGGAGCAGCATTTACAGGGCCCATTATACACTAGAGCATTAGAAATGGGGCCCATTATGTTTGGAGCATTATTTGGGCCCATAAGACAGTGGAGCTTCATCCATGGGGACCAACATATACTGTAGCATTATGTGGAGCTCATCATATACTGTTTCAAACATTATATGGGACCAATGATTCTGTATGGAGAAATAGATGGGCCTCGTCATGAGATGTAAAAAGTGAGGTATTTTTCATTGTACTATACCGCTATTTCTCTGCCGTATCGGAGCATGATGAGTTGTGGTATGTGTTAAAGGGGCGCTCTTTCGCCCAGGGCACATGAAAACCTGCAGCCAGCCCTCCCCCCCCCACAACTTTAGCCAAATAACCCCCATTTTTCAGTGCGTAACTTGTATTATGAAGTTAATTAAGGTTGACAAGCTTAAGTGAGAAGAATTGATGCTTTTGGCATTCAAATGGGCACTGTAGGTGTGTTTCCTGTCCTCCTCTCACTGCCGACTTTTATTCCCCATTGACTTACATTGGGTTTCGTGTTTCGGGACGACCCCGACTTTTCCCTATAATCGGACGATCTTGCTCGACCCGACTTTTGGAAAAGTCGGGTTTCACGAAACGAAACGCGACCCTAAAAAACCAAAAGTCGCTCAACTCTAGTCCAGATTATATGTACAGCCAGGAAAATGACCTGGAGACACAGGATGTCTATACCCAGCATGATCCGTATACAGCAGAGCGAGTAGTGATATCATGTATACAGACCTGTGGTACAGGTGAAGTATACAGCACAGGAATAGAGCCTTTACACAGATACCACATATATAGTGAGTAACCTGGTTACACGGGATCTGCACACCCAGCCTCACAGTATGTAATAGAGATGAGGTCACATACAGATCATCAGACTCCATAACTGGGAAGGGGGGATAATCCGCACCCAGCAGGGTCAGTATACAGTGCACTGACATGAAGTGCAGCCTCCCATCATCATACATATACCATCCCCCGACTGCTCCTCTCACCAGTGTCTCTAATACATGTGACTGCCCAGCTCCACCATAGTAATGGCAGACACTGCATGTGTCCCTGCCCTGTCCTATCATACATAAACCCAGAACTCATGAAGACTCTGTATAATACAGCAGTAATGTGGGATATCAGAAATGTCTGCAGGGTGGTCACACAAAAGCTGCCTCAGCAGTAAGTGAGGGAACATGGCGGCTACAGGAATTTCTGAGGTAATCTTGACCCCAGATATGATGTAGGAGCTGATACTACCTTAGTACACACTACACCATGTCTGAGGTGAATGCAGAGTAGTATATGAAACATGTCTGCAGGGAGGTCACACGGAAGATCACAGTCTGTGAGGAAAATGTAGCATGCACATGAGGGACATGGCAGCTACATGAATCGCTGAGGTAATATTGGTCCCATACATAAAGAAACCACTGGAGCCATAGGCGGAGGAGGACATGACTTGGGGATGGGTGGCCCTTTACTCCTGCAGCTTTTTTGGTATAGTGGTGTAGATTTTTAAGCACGAGGGATGTTGCTTTAAGAAGAGAAAAGCCCAGTATGTCTGTGCCTGGGGGGTCACTGTGAGGAGGGTGGGATTATATAGAGCAGGAAATCTGTGTCTCTCCCTCACTTCAGACATCATGTACTAGTGTAGTATCAGCTCCTACATTATGTATGGGACCAATATTACCTCAGCGATTCATATAGCTGCCATGTCCCTCATGTGCATGCTGCATTTTCCTCACAGACTGTGATCTTCCGTGTGACCTCCCTGCAGACATGTTTCATATACTACTCTGCCTTCACCTCAGACATTGTGTAGTGTGTACTAAGGTAGTATCAGCTCCTACATCATATCTGGGGTCAAGATTACCTCAGACATTCATGTAGCGGCCATGTTCCCTCACTTATTGCAGAGGCAGCTTTTGTGTGACCACCCTGCAGACATTTCTGATCTACCACATTACTGCTGTATTATACAGAGTCTTCATGAGTTCTGGGTTTATGTATGATAGGACAGGGCAGGGACACATGCAGTGTCTGCCATTACTATGGTGGAGCTGGGCAGTCACAGGTATTAGAGACACTGGTGAGAGGAGCAGTCGGGGGATGGTATATGTATGATGATGAGAGGCTGCACTTCATGTCAGTGCACTGTATACTGACCCTGCTGGGTGCGGATTATCCCCCCTTCCCAGTTATGGAGTCTGATGATCTGTATGTGACCTCATCTCTGTTACACACTGTGAGGCTGGGTGTGCAGATCCCGTGTAACCAGGTTACTCACTATATATGTGGTATCTGTGTAAAGGCTCTATTCCTGTGCTGTATACTTCACCTCTACCACAGGTCTGTATACATGATATCACTCCTCACTCTGCTGTATACGGATCATGCTGTGTATAGACATCCTGTGTCTCCAGGTCATTTTCCTGGCTGTACATATAACCTGGACATGACTTCCAGCTTAGTGCTTGATTTCTGTAGCTATTGCTGCCTTTAGTCCTCCCCCTCGTATATTGCATGATCAGAGTATACCCACCAAGAGCTTATTTTATATTACCTAAGATGGTGGATAGCACAGGCCTGAATGGATTATGTTTTATCATTTGTAAAATAAATAATCGTGGAGTAACTCAGCACATTTGAGTGGGCAGTAATAACTCAGCACATGGCGGGCAGTGAGTGAGCAGTAATAACTCAGCACATGGCGGGCAGTGAGTGGGCAGTAATAACTCAGCACATGGCGGGCAGTGAGTGGGCAGTAATAACTCAGCACATGGCGGGCAGTGAGTGGGCACTAATAACTCAGCACATGGCGGGCAGTGAGTGGGCAGTAATAACTCAGCACATGGCGGGCAGTGAGTGGGCAGTAATAACTCAGCACATGGCGGGCAGTGAGTGGGCAGTAATAACTCAGCACATGGCGGGCAGTGAGTGGGCACTAATAACTCAGCACATGGCGGGCAGTGAGTGGGCACTCTTAGTGTGAGGCTGCACATTGCTCTGGAGGACACATCATGGGCCCAGTTTTCAGCCCTGTCTCTCGTCTATTGTAATTGTATGTAGTAGAGTGACTGGGATACAGAACTTGCAGTTTTCTGCTCACACACCTATGGCTGCAGGCAGCTTATATTAGACCTACATATTTCTTACCATTTATGTGCAGCTGGTGATTAGAGTCTGTAACTGCTGTAAAGGAGCAGGCGGATTCTCATTTATTGTTACAGCATATAACACAGCATTGCCCATCTCTGCCTATTTCTGGACCTTACGATGGGATATTTTCCATTATTAACCTGTTGTGTACCTTGGTTGTAAACCTGCATGGTTTTCACCCTCACTTATCCCACATCTTGTGTGCTTGGAGGGGTCCTTGAAGTTGGTTAAATATGGTCTGGGGATCCATTGGGATATGGTTTCCTCCTTTTGGAATTTAATATGGTTCTGGATCTGGTGAAAGGTGGAGGGGAGTTTCGGCAAGGGTTTGTCGGATCCCCAGGAAATTCAAGTGAACATTGGAACCCTTGTGGTTATGGTGCTCCCGAGCTGGTGGGGTAACGGCTGGGAGTAATTGTTGGTACATTTCATGTTCACTTTATGTTTGGTAATCACCAGATTTTTGGGAGCTTCAAGGACTCCTACCAGCGTGTTAATATTATTTATGCTTTGATGTTTTATTGTATGTTTGTTTTAATAAAGGTGTGAATAATAATTATTTAAAAAAAAAAAAAAGGGATCGGTGTATACCCACCAAGTGCTTATTTTATGTTACTTAAGATGGCGGATAGCACAGGCCTGAGTGGATTACCTGGAGCCTGGTGGTTGGGGGGTCCTTGAAATTGGTTAGAAATTGGTCTGGGGGATCCATTGGGATATGGATTCCTCTTTTTGGAAGTTAATATGGTTCTGGACCTGGTGAAAGGTGGAGGGGAGTTTCGGCAAGAGTTTGTCGGATCCCCAGGAAATTCAAGTGAACATCGGAACCCTTGTGGTTATGGTGCTCCCGAGCTAGTGGGGTAACGGCTGGGAGTAATTGTTGGTACATTTTATGTTTGGTAATCACCAGATTTGGGAGCTTCAAGGACTCCCCCCAGCGTGTTAATGTTATTTATGCTTTGATGTTTATTTTATGTTTATTTTAATAAGAACATGAATTTAAAATTTAAAAAAAAAAAAAAGTTATTTGTTTTCCTTTTAGTGGGTCCTTGGAAGTTATTTATAAATTGGTCAGTAGGGGTAACCATATTAAGTATGGACCTCTGGGGTGGGGTTCTTGGAGTTGACGCTGAATCAGCGAAAAGGAATTGGAAGTTAAAATTCTGGATCTGGCTTTTGGTTACGGCTCTGGACGGGTAACTCTGGACGGGGTGTTACCCGGGAGCTTTTGGTGGTTGGACTTCCCAGCACGGGATGTTTGGTGCCCTCGAGCTGGTGGTTTACGGCTGAGGGTAACGTGGATTTTTAAGTTCCTGAGTTTTTGCCAAATATTTAGCCAGAATTTTTGGGGCTCCAAGAACCCTCCCCTCATGTCGTATAAGATTGTGTATTTAATACTTATTGAAAATGTTTATGCTATTTGTTAATAAACTGGCCGCTGACCCCCCCTGGGTTTGGAAGGGTAACCATTTCAGGTATGGCACCCTGGTTTTGAGGGGTAATCATCTCAGGTATGGCCCCCTGGTGTGGAGGGGGTAACCATCTCGTGTATGGCCCTCTGGTGTGGAGGGGGTAACCATCACGGTATGGCCCCCTGGTCTCCAGAAGCATTTATATTTTATAGGACCCTGTTAGGGTAAAGTCCCTGGGGTCATGGCAATCATATTTTGCATGCCTACAGAAGAAATTGGCTCCTCTGAGCCAGGAACAGCGGCTGGAGGGGAGAAGAGAACAAGGTTGTCGTCTGGACAATGCAGATATCTAGTGCAGGAAACTGAAGAGCAATGTACCTCATCTGTGTGCCCTTGAGTCAGTGGGAGTGACTAAGGGTAAAGTAATCAAGTGCATTAACATGAAGGGCAATATGCCTATTCCCGATGCCGTTGAGCTGGTGGGAGCGGCTAAGGGTATAATCAAGTGCATTAACACAAAGGACAGTATGCCTACTCCCGGTGCCCTTGAGCCAATGGGAGCGGCTAAGGGTAAAGTAATCAAGTGCATTAACACAAAGGGCAATATGCCTATTCCCAATGCCTTTGACCCAGTTGGAGAGGTCAACAGTAAATGTTATCAAGCGCTTGAAAAACAATTAACAATGGCGTGGCAGTTTTATTAATAATGCCTTTGTAGACTTTTTCTGCTTTAGGTTTATTTAAATTACTACTTCCAGATATTCTGAACATTATTTTATGGTCGGTTATAATGTTGTTATATTGTGTATAGTTTTTAATTACTCCCTATTTATAATATCTTTCTATTGATATGTTCATCACTTTTCGGGTAGTGATAGTAAGTGGGTTTAAGAAATTTTGCTGCACAGCTACTGTAAATAATGGTGGTTTCTAGAACTAAAATCTGTGATTTGGTGAATTATTAGATCTGGCTACAATACGTGCGGTATAATAGTTTTTGAGGCATGACAGATGTCATTATACAGGTATTCAGATTCTGGCTACGACCTTAATTATGGTTTACTTTCCACATTCCCCATTATGGGATCCTCATTGCAGGATGTCTAGCAACTGCTATTTTGCTGTAGTTACCATATTATCGATCATATCTTGGTAGCATGGCATTGATAAAATTAATCTGTCTGAGCTCTGGAATTTTAATTTTATTACTTGTGTGCACAGACTTTCCATAGCATGTAGAAATGGTTGATGGCTTTGTTAGGCATGGTTGATGGGGGTCGAGTCCATTTAAGGTGTCAAATGGCCTCTCTGGTGGTGGTTTAGGAGTCAGGTGGAAGTTGCAGGCAAGTTAAGGTGGACTCATTTTAACTAATAGAGGATGTAAAACCTCATGGTGGTGAACAGGCTCGGCTTTGGTGGCCAGCCTCAAGGACGTTGTAATGGTAACGTCAATCAGGGGCGGGCACAGTGGTTAAGCACAGGAGTGAGGATAATAGGGTCATTGGTGCCCTGAAAGTTTACTGGCTCTGCTTGAATGGCAAGCCAGTGAGTGCCGCCCCTTTATGGCTGTCTGTCCTGGTTCTGTATGTCAGACAGCTGGGGATATCACAGTACTTGTGAATCCCAATGTACTAGCACTTCACCTGACTCCTAATGTGATTGTTTTAATCCTGTGATTTAAATAAAGCTGTGGCCATTTTGACAACCAAAATAATGTGTTGTGTATTTATTCTAGTGCCTAGGTTTACTGTAGTTATGGTGGTTTTAAGATGGAGTTGGGGTCCGTCCCATATCCATAAGTCATGTAGGAGCTGATACTACACTAGTACATGATGTCTGAGGTGAATGTGCTCCTATCATCTGTCGTGTGAGGTGATAACCCCAGTATTATACTCCCTGACACTGCAGACATGCTTCCTCCTGTTCATCCTGTGTAAGAAAGAGGGAGAGACACAGATTTCCTGCTCTATATAATCCCACCCTCCTCACAGTGACCCCCAGGCACAGACATACTGGGCTTCTTACTCTGAAAGCAACATCCCTCCTGCTTCACAATCTACACCACTATACCAAAAAAGCTGCAGGAGTAAAGGTCCAACCATCCCCAAGTCATGTCCTCCTCCGCCTATGGCTCCATTGGTTTCTAGAACACTAGTAAAAATTGATCAGTTGCAAAGGAAGCAAAGAAAAAAATGGAAACCAAAGTGTCTGTTTTTCTTTTTTTTTACACCTGTTTACAAAATGGAAACTGGTTTCCAATTTGCTTCTGTTTGCAACAGATCCGTCTTTATTTAATACAGGATTTATCGCAAATGGAAAACAAGTGGACAAAGCTCTAATCAGATCAGATCAGGAGCATTTTGGAGATCCAACCTGGACTGAGCAAATATGGGATGTTCCGATATGTAATGCCTGTGCATTAGTGTTGTCTTCACGCCGGCGCTCAGCATTCCCTGCCTGGGTCTCACCGAGTTTCCTGTCTCTCTGGTATAACATATTATGCCTGCAGGTCATTTACAAAGTAGAAACTTGTGCTTGGAATTATAAAGAGAAGCCATATAATTCCCTGAGGAGACACCGGGTCCAGGACTGTCTGTATCTCTCGGAGATGGTGGAAGCTGAAGCAGCAGACAGAATGGACCCAGGGGAAAATATGAATTTTAAGTGCAGTTTCAAAAGTCCTTTCGAGGTGACAACAGAGAATTGTTGAATCAGCGAAGAAAGCTGCTCCATTACCAGGAACGTCAGTGTAAAGATTATTCTACTCCGGGGCGGCCAAAATCTATAGATGCGTATGGACCTGATGTGGTTAAAGAGGATTTGTTTGCTCTCCCAAAAGGTCTGTTTCTGTTGCAATAAATACTTTTCTCAAGAAATAATGAGACTTCAGCATCTTTCCTTAGAACTCTGCATTGTGCCGCGCTTCTGGTCTTCCTCCTGGAAATGCATGAATTCACACTTTGCAGTATGATGATAGGGAATGGCGATGCTCAGTTGGCAAGCTATTCATTTATTCATTTATTCCCAGGTGGAATAAGGTGATTTTGGCAGATCCTGCGGCCCCAAAAATTACTTTACGCCACTGCTACAACACAACATAATGCCGGCGAACAGGTTGCACCAGTACTGCAATCTCAAAAGGCAAGTCAGTAAAATTCGGAACCGATTGGATTTCTTTGTGACTTATCGGGGTCTTTTACGGTTTGTAATGTTACCACTACCATATTTTAGACTGGAGAGCAAACACATTGCAGTGGCCCACGAGTTGTGTCGGTCCATCTTATACCTGCTTACGTCAGGCTGATGGATAAAACAACAAAGGTTATCAACCCTACCATCTTCAATACATTGTCAAAATTGGGCAACTCCCTTTAATAATAAACCTACAAGGAGAATTGGAGTCTTAACGCCCCAGAATAAATGTAAACAAAGCTGTCTTTTAAATGTAAAATCTCACTTTATTGAAAAATACATATACCATAGTACAAACACATTAAAAAATGAGTGTATTATCCCAGGGTGGTACGACACAAAAAGGGATGCATCAGAAAAATTGTATAGCGCACATAAATTGCATTATAATACAGGGGTAGGTTTTAGTTGATTTCATCAGGCAAAAAGAATCAAAATAATGGGCAAGCCATCCAAATCACCCAAGTAAAGGCTGCTGAAATATCACTTAAGTAACCCTATAAGTATAGGCAGCAAAAAAGTCAACACAAGTCCCTCAACAATGTGAGAAACAGATTAAAAAAGGGATATAAAGAGTGGCGTCCCCTAAATGATATCTAATGTATGTATTAAGCCAGCATAAACACCACCCACAATGTCACAGACACTAAGTGATAAAGTGCCAGGGTGCAAAAAAATCCTTACCCATGTGGGATCCTCATGCGTCTCCCTAACGCCCGACGCGTTTCGCCCAAAGGGGCTCCCTCGGGGGGCAGTGTGGTAGCTGTTTCCAGCACCTGCATCCTTTAAATAGGGACAAAGCAATGGGGAGGAAAAATGACGAGTGCCATCTTAAAATCTGCACATGCGAAGAAGAACCCGGAAGTCCCGCCGCGTCACTTCCGGCTCTCCCGGACCTCTGTGTACATCAGCGTGACGGCCATTGCCATGGTCACGCGGATACACAGCGGGGCCGTGTGGAGGCCTTTAGAAACGCGGCAGGCATGGTAACTCTGCGAATGTATTGGAAGTGTAATGATCCCACTTTGGTGTGCATCAGCGCGACGGCCGTTGCCATAGTCACGCAGATACATAGTGGGGCCATGTAAAGGCCTTTAGAGACACGGCAGGCAGAATGACCCTGCGCATGCAATAGAGATATAATAGTCCTGCAAGCAATTATTGTAGTCACGTGCTCAAGCCCAAAAAGTCAAAAGAAACTGAGATGATAACAGCAATTAATAAATCCTCCAAGCCCTATCCATGACTCCAAGGAATGTTAGTCACCCATATAAAAAGAGTATACAATGTATATAATATGATGAATTATACGCCTTATAAGGAGAACTATATCAAGTCATATATAATTAGAGGCAATATATATATATACAAATCGAATTTTAACCTTATAAGTAAAAACTGAGAACATGCACAAGCTACCAACATTAATTATGAGCACCATAACATAACAAAGTGTAGTACATATGGAAACACACTCAAGCTTACTATATACAGTATATTTATATATATACAAAATTAATTTATTTCAATTCTTCAATACAAAAAGTGAACCTCCTATATTCTATAGAGTCATTACACACAGAGTGATCTATTTCACGTGTTTATTTCTGTTCTTGTTGATGATTATGGCTTACAGCCAATGAAAACCCAAAAGTCATTATCTCAGTAAATTAGAATACTTTATAACATCAGCTTGAAAAAATGATTTTTAATCCGAAATGTTGTCCTACTGAAATGTATGTTCAGTAAATGCACTGAATACTTGGTCGGGGCTCCTTTGGCATCAATTACTGCATCAATGCGGCGTGGCATGGAGGCGATCAGCCTGTGGTACAGCTGAGGGGTTATGGAAGCCCAGGTTGCTTTGATAGTAGCCTTCAGCTTGTCTGTATTTTTGGGTCTGGTGTGAGTGGACGGGGGACTGTGGAAGGTTCAAGGGGTGGAGGCACAGCTGGGGTGGAGCCTCAAGGGGGCCCAAAAATTTTGCCAGTATGGGGTCCAGAAATTCTTCTGGTGGCAGTTCTGACCCCGGAACCAGCTCTTGTCTGGACACAACGGTGCATCCATTTGCAACAAAAAGAGTCAAAAATAATAATTGTCTGTTTTTTACCTGTCAGTATTTTGAGATCCCAAAATACTATTATGCAAAGGGGACAGTTAAAAAAAAATCAGCATATAGACAGGGCTGTCTGATATTCAGGGGTATAGTGCATGTGTTTTTTTTTTACCAATGTAGAGGAAGAATGCTACACAGCGTGAGGGCTCATGCAGACGTCCGTACAACACAGTCCGAATACGAACTGCAATGCATGGACTGGCCGCAGGTCTCCTGACCTAAGCGTGCCAGCCACATAGAATTATATCAGGGTGTCATGCTCAAGTCAGGAGTCCTGCGGCCAGTCCATACTCAGACCGTGTTGCACAGATATCAGCATGAGCTCTTAGGCCGGGTTCAGACATTGCAACGTAACTGTAAAATTAAAAACGGATGCTATACCGTGGCTCCATGTCGGATACATTTTTTTCTGCATACACATACAGTTGTGGCCAAAAATATTGACACCCCTGCAATTCTGTCAGATAATACTCAGTTTCTTCCTGAAAATGATTGCAAACACAAATTCTTTGGTATTATTATCTTAATTTAATTTGTCTTAAATTAAAAAACACAAAAAGAATTGTCCTAAAGCCAAATTGGATATAATTCCACATCAAACATAAAAAAAGAGGGTGGACAAAAGTATTGGCACTGTTCGAAAAATCACGTGATGCTTCTCTAATTTGTGTAATTAACAACACCTGTAACTTACCTGTGGCACCTAACAGGTGTTGGCAATAACTAAATCACACTTGCAGCCAGTTGACATGGATTAAAGTTGACTCAACCTCTGTCCTGTGTCCTTGTGTGTACCACATTGAGCATGGAGAAAAGAAAGAAGACCAAAGAACTGTCTGAGGACTTGAGAAACCAAATTGTGAGGAAGCATGAGCAATCTCAAGGCTACAAGTCCATCTCCAAAGACCTGAATGTTCCTGTGTCTACCGTGCTCAGTGTCATCAAGAAGTTTAAAGCCCATGGCACTGTGGCTAACCTCCCTAGATGTGGACAGAAAAGAAAAATTGACAAGAGATTTCAACGCAAGATTGTGCAGATGTTGGATAAAGAACCTCGACTAACATCCAAACAAGTTCAAGCTGCCCTGCAGTCCGAGGGTACAACAGTGTCAACCTGTACTATCCGTCGGCATCTGAATGAAAAGGGACTGTATGGTAGGAGACCCAGGAAGACCCCACTTCTTACCCCGAGACATTAAAAATCCAGGCTGGAGTTTACCAAAACTTACCTGAAAAAGCCTAAAACATTTTGGAAGAATGTTCTCTGGTCAGATGAGACAAAAGTAGAGCTTTTTGGACAAAGGCATCAACATAGAGTGTACAGGAGAAAAAAAGAGGCATTCAAAGAAAAAAAACACGGTCCCTACAGTCAAACATGGAGGAGGTTCCCTGATGTTTTGGGGTTGCTTTGCTGCCTCTGGCACTGGACTACTTGACCGTGTGCATGGCATTATGAAGTCTGAAGACTACCAACAAATTTTGCAGCATAATGTAGGGCCCAGTGTGAGAAAGCTGGTTCTCCCTCAGAGGTCATGGGTCTTCCAGCAGGACAATGACCCAAAACACACTTCAAAAAGCACTAGAAAATGGTTTGAGAGAAAGCACTGGAGACTTCTAAGGTGGCCAGCAATGAGTCCAGACCTGAATCCCATAGAACACCTGTGGAGAGATCTAAAAATGGCAGTTTGGAGAAGGCACCCTTCAAATATCAGGGACCTGGAGCAGTTTGCCAAAGAAGAATGGTCTAAAATTCCAGCAGAGCATTGTAAGAAACTCATTGATGGTTACCGGAAGCGGTTGGTCGCAGTTATTTTGGCTAAAGGTTGTGCAACCAAGTATTAGGCTGAGGGTGCTGTGAGAATCATGTGGGAATAGTGGATGAGGGCAGGTATATCTCGCCCAGATTCCTTTCCTATGTGGCCTAGTCTGGTCAGTATCGCACCTGCTTGCTAATGAATAATGGGAGGTGGATATAAAAGGATGCCAGGTGGTTGTGTGAGTGTCTCAGCCTGGGAACACAGAGAGCCTGTCTGTGTGAGAGACACATGTGAGTGAAAGCAGTGCCCACTGCAACTGTGGTTTGGCTGGACGGGAGAAGCCTGCCAGTTGGTAGTTAGGTTGTCCATTGTTTAGTTAGTGCCGGACAGGCAAGGATTTGTTTTATGTTTTATTTCCTTTTGCATTGCTTTCACCGTTAATAAACCTGACCCAGGGTCAGTTATACACGAATCCCAGCTCTGCGCCTGAGTTTCATGCTGAACGCACGTGACCTTTGACCCCAGCAAAGGCGATCCCGGAGTGTTTTATCACATTGTGGTGGAGAACCCGGGCATCACATTGCAAGCATGAGCATGGAGGACGTGGTGAAAGTGCTGGTACAGTCCACCGCCGACCAGCAAGAAGCTAATCGGGTGATGATGGCCCAGCTGAAGAAGTTGGTGGACATGTCAGCTACCGATCGTTCGCTTCTCAAGCAGGTGGCGCAGCGCCTGGCAAGCTTACCTGAGGTTAACCTGGAAGCAGAGTCGAGAGTGATTCACATGAGTCGGTACTGGCAGAAGATGACGACCGAAGATGACGTCGAGGCATACCTGACCACGTTTGAACGGACGGCGGTGCGAGAAAAATGGCCGAAGGCACGATGGGCCGGCCTGATTGCCCTGATTCTTTCCGGTGAGGCCCAAAAGGCGTATTATGACTTGGAACCTGAAGCTGCGCAGGACTTTGACAAATTGAAAGCCGAGATCTTGGCCCGGCTGGGAGTGACGACCGCTGTCCGTGCACAGAGAGTGCATCAATGGACTTATCAGCCGGATAAACCACCGCGGTCACAGATGTTCGACCTGATCCACGTGACGAAGAAGTGGCTACAACCCGAGGTGTTGACAGCGCCAGAGATAATCCAGAGAGTCGTCATGGACAAGTACCTGAGAGCTCTACCGCCAGCCCTGAGGAAGTGGGTAAGCCATGGAAATCCTACGACGGCAGATCAACTGGTGGATCTGGTTGAACGTTACTCCGTGGCGGAAGGACTCCGAGACGATGCTACCCCACCTCGTTCTTCATCATCTCCACGTGGAACCGGTAAGACTGTTCCAGGGAGTAGGGGAGATGGAAAAATCCCTAAGACAGTGGGGGAGGAAAACGGGACTGCCCGCACTGCGAGGCCGAGAGTAACGAACTATGATCTAAGCAAGGGGCCCGTTGGGTGTTTCCGCTGCCAAGAGATGGGACATATTGCTGCGAACTGTCTGGTCACTACTGAACCCATGCAGTGCGACGTCACAGACTCTAAAAACCGTATGTCTATGGTTGCACGGGTAGTGAGTGTGAATGCCGGTCAAAAGGATGTGGAAAAACACTTGTGTGATTTAACTGTTGATGGCAAAAATGTGGTGGCATTGTTAGACTCGGGAAGTGTGGTGACTCTGGTGAAGGCCAGTCTGGTGTCAGCCCCGACTGGACCATCAGACAAATTTTCTGTAACGTGTGTGCATGGAGACACCTGTTCGTACCTCACCACTGTCATATGCATTACTACTTCCTATGGGTCTGTGCAACATAAAGTGGGACTCGTCCCGGCGTTATTGCATGATGTTATCCTGGGCCGGGATTTTCCCCACTTCTGGCAATTGTGGGAGAGTCAGTTGATGCCCTCGGGTAATAGTGTACATGATTCTTCTCCCAGGGCGCGTGTGGGTCCCGAACCCCTGGAAGAGGTCTCCCCGGAAGACTCGGGGGAAGAGTCTGCGGGAAATGACCTGCAGTTCCCGTTTTCAGTCATGGCGGGTGATACGGAGGAGACCGGGGAAGAGGAGGAGGCCGACAGCCGTCCACCTCCCAGTTTGCCGGATTAAGAAGTTCAGAAAGATGACTTCCAAAGCGAGCAAATAAAGGATCCTACCCTTTCTCAGGCTAGGACAAATGTAAAAGTGATAAATGGGGTACCTGTAGAACCTGGCTCTAGGCTGGCATATCCTTACATGGTTCTGGAGAATGATTTACTCTATCAGATAGAGAAAAAGGGGGAAGATACGGTGCAACTATTAGTCGTGCCAAAACCCTACCGGCGGCAGGTGCTGGACCTGGCCCACGGACATGTGATGGGAGGTCACCTGGGTGTCCAGAAAACCACCGAAAGGATATTACACTGTTTTGTTTGGCCAGGCATGCATCACGATGTTCGTGTATATTGTGAGTCTTGTCCTGACTGCCAAGCCTCTGCACCTAAGCCCCGGTTCTGTAGCCCTTTGGTACCCCTACCTATTATTGAAGTCCCGTTTGAGAGGATTGGGATGGATTTAGTTGGGCCCCTTCCACGGTCTGCACGTGGACACCAACATATCCTGGTCATCTTGGATTATGCCACTCGTTACCCGGAGGCCATACCTTTGCGTAACACGGCCACCAAGACGATTGCCAAGGAACTGGTGCATGTGTTTAGTCGGGTCGGTATACCAAAACAGATACTCACCGACCAGGGGACCCCCTTTATGTCCAGGGTAATGAAGGAGCTCTGCCGATTGTTACAAATCGAACCGTTACGCACATCCGTGTATCACCCTCAAACGGGTTGGTCGAACGGTTCAATAAAACTCTGAAGCAGATGCTGAGAAAGGCGATAGACAAGGATGGGAAGAACTGGGACTATTTACTTCCGTATTTGCTTTTTGCCATCAGGGAAGTGCCCCAGTCTTCCACGGGGTTCTCGCCTTTCGAGTTATTGTACGCCCGACGTCCTCGCGGACTGTTAGACGTTGCAAAAGAAACCTGGGAGGGTCAGGTCACTCCGTTTAAAACGGTGATAGATCACGTCACACAAATGCAGGACCGTATTGCGGCTGTTATGCCTATCGTCAAAGAACACATGATGCAGGCTCAAGGAGCCCAAAAAAGAATCTATGATAGGGGCGCCAAGATCCGTACGTTTGCACCCGGAGTTAGGGTGTTGATCCTGGTTCCCACGGTGGACAGTAAGTTCCTCGCAAAGTTGCAGGGCCCCTTTGAGATTAAGGAAAGAGTTGGTGAAGTAAACTACAAAGTATACCAGGCAGGTAAACGGAAACCTGAACAGATTTATCATGTAAATCTGATAAAACCCTGGAAAGATCGGTCTGCCTTGTCAGCGGAGCTGGCCCGTCCCGTCTGCTCGCATACCGTACCGGAGGTACGGGTTGCAGAGACTCTCTCGGAGCGGCAAAAGACTGAGGTCAGGCAGTTTCTACTTCACATCCAAAAGTTTTTCTTAGAAAAACCCGGGCAGACTACGCTAATGAAACATGACATCGTAACGGAACCTGGTGTCACAGTTCACGTAAAGCCCTACCGAATCCCGGAAGCGCGCCGTGAAGCCGTTTCCCGAGAAGTGAAGGCAATGTTAGAGTTAGGTGTCATTGAGGAATTGCACAGTGCTTGGTCCAGCCCGATTGTGCTAATTCCTAAACCGGACAGCACCATCCGGTTCTGCAATGACTTCAGGAAACTGAATGCGGTCTCAAAATTTGATGCCTACCCTATGCCCAGGATCGACGAGTTAATAGATCGGTTAGGAAAAGCCCGGTATATTACGACCCTAGACCTAACAAAGGGGTACTGGCAGATCCCTCTGGCGGAGGCTGCCAGAGAAAAGACGGCATTTGCTACCCCAGAAGGTCTAATTCAGTATGTGTATATGCCGTTTGGACTGCACGGAGCACCGGCGACCTTCCAGAGACTGATGGATCGAGTCCTGAGGCCACATAGGCAGTACGCTTTGGCCTATTTGGACGACATTGTCATTTACAGCTTGGACTGGGAGACTCATCTCCAGAAAGTGCAAACTGTGATTGACGACCTGTGGGAGGCAGGTCTAACCGCGAACCCCAAGAAATGTCACATCGGGCTAGAAGAAGCCCGGTATTTGGGGTATGTAATTGGGAGGGGTGTTGTTAAACCCCAGGTTGATAAGATTCAGGCGGTTCAGGACTGGCCACAACCTGTCAACAAGAAGCAGGTGCAAGCCTTCCTGGGGATCGCCGGCTATTATCGCCGGTTCATACCCAATTTTGCAGCCATCGCTACCCCCCTGACGGATCTTACAAAAGGGAAAGACTCCGTCATGATTAAATGGAGTTTAGCGGCTGAAGAAGCCTTCCATAGCCTAAAACAGGCACTTTGCTCTCAGCCCGTACTGGTGACTCCGGACTTCCGCAGCGAGTTTGTGGTACAAACGGATGCTTCTGATACCGGTATCGGGGCCGTACTCTCACAAGTGAGGGACGGAGTGGAACACCCAGTCCTCTATCTCAGCAGGAAGCTGAATAAACAAGAGCAAAGGTATGCAGTCGTAGAAAAAGAGTGCCTCGCCATTAAGTGGGCTCTAGAGACCCTCAAATATTACCTGGTGGGCCGAAAGTTCAGGCTGATCACTGACCATGCCACTCTCAAGTGGATGCACTTGAACAAGGAACGGAATAGCCGGGTGACCCGGTGGTTCCTTGCCCTGCAGGCCTACACTTTTACGGTGGAGCACCGCCCAAGGGTACAGATGGGAAATGCAGATGCCCTGTTTGGCGGGTGTCATTGCTCGACCGGAGTGGTCTGAGCAGAGGGGGGATATATGTGAGAATCATGTGGGAATAGTGGATGAGGGCAGGTATATCTCGCCCAGATTCCTTTCCTATGTGGCCTAGTCTGGTCAGTATCGCACCTGCTTGCTAATGGATAATGGGAGGTGGATATAAAAGGATGCCAGGTGGTTGTGTGAGTGTCTCAGCCTGGGAACACAGAGAGTCTGTCTGTGTGAGAGACACACGTGAGTGAAAGCAATGCCCACTGCAACTGTGGTTTGGCTGGACGGGAGAAGCCTGCCAGTTGGTAGTTAG
Source organism: Dendrobates tinctorius (assembly GCF_039654945.1). Classification (NCBI taxonomy): domain Eukaryota; kingdom Metazoa; phylum Chordata; class Amphibia; order Anura; family Dendrobatidae; genus Dendrobates; species Dendrobates tinctorius. The sequence goes on from NW_027361738.1 coordinate 80,100,437, forward strand.
GTTGTCCATTGTTTAGTTAGTGCCGGACAGGCAAGGATTTGTTTTATGTTTTATTTCCTTTTGCATTGCTTTCACCGTTAATAAACCTGACCCAGGGTCAGTTATACATGAATCCCAGCTCTGCGCCTGAGTTTCATGCTGAACGCACGTGACCTTTGACCCCAGCAAAGGCGATCCCGGAGTGTTTTATCACAGTGCCAATACTTTTGTCTGGCCCATTTTTGGAGTTTTGTGTGAGACGATCAATGTTTTGCTTTCTGCTTCATTCTCTTTTGTGTTTTTTAATTTAAGATAAATTAAATGAAGATAATAATACCAAAGAATTTGTGTTTGCAATCATTTTCAGGAAGAAACTGCGTATTATCTGACAGAATAGCAGGGGTGTTAATACTTTTGGCCACAACTGTAGACTTGAATGGGTCTAAAATACAGTGTACTCATGTGAACATGCCCTTGGCCAAACATTTTTTATGCATTCAGTTGAAACAAAGTGCAATGATAGCATTATATCTGCATGCAACGATCGCCCCCTAGGGGTGGATGCAGACATTACATTTTATTATCAAATGTAGAACTTGAGATCAGAAAAACAGAACTCTGAGGATAAATATGTGCACTAACTTGGAATTAAGATGAGAGTAAATGTCATTTTATTTATCTATTTTTTTTTTGATAAATCATTAGTACATATGAGAGTAAACTTGGCAAACTGTCGTATTACAGAAATCTGCTTCTTTCTCCTCCTGGACTGATCTTTCTTCTTAATTCACAGGTAAAATCTGTCTTCAATAATGGGAAAATCTGTATTCTCTGAGATAGGATATGACAGTTAGTGCTTATAAAGTTCTATGGAGATCTGCAACCGAAGTCTGAGCAGAAAGTCTGTCTCCGCCTCCAACTCCTCCATAAACCTTTAAAGCACCAACTGTCATCTCCTATCTCAGTAATGTAAATCTGTCTGTCTCAGCACGGCCCCACTTACTTTGCACAGGTCCCCTGTATAGTGGATTGCTCTGTACAGAAATGCTATGAAGCTATTTCAGTGCAGACCTCAGCCCCTTGTCCCCAGGACTGGTTTGGCACCCGCTGATTCTAAAGTGATGGCAATAACCATCCAGTTGCTCTAGGAAGAGGCTCTATAGTGGCAACATATTCTGTACGGAGTTCACTAATTCCTGACTCCTCTGGGGTTCACAACCAGCGTTCCCCATCTCAATCACAGGCTTATGGGTCAGTTCTTCAGAACCACAGAAGATTGACAGTTTGGGCCTGTGACACTGATGAGCCTCTGGGCTACACTAAGCACTTCCCCATGCTGTAAGCAGAGGCAGCGTTACCTCTGTAGCATCAGAATAGCACAGAGACTCTGAAGCAGGTTGGCTCCAGAGGTCCGGGAAGCTACAGAACAGCACTTGCCAGATCTATAGTAAAGAGCTCGTAAGTGCTGCGCTACTTGCCTGGGTAACCAGCCACTAATGACACAGCAGTGATCAGAGCTCGCTGAGATCGATGCTGTTTAACCACTTACAGAGACATTTAAATGGCTTGTTTGCTTGGGTGCTTGTGCAATGGCTCCCAGTGGCGATCAACCAATTCAACTGGGGTCCTGCTGAAGCCCCCACCCCCACCATGGCTGGCATCTTAGTTCTCATGTGAAGCTCAGCCTTGGGCTTTACTTTATAAGAGAACATCAGTTTTACCATAAACTTCCAAACTTCTAATACTGCAGTATCCTTTAAGGCCACGTTCACACGTTCATTATTTGGTCAGTACTTTACATCAGTATTGTGAAGGGTTAATCCTAAAATCAGAGCTGAAGTTTCGTTTTGTCCATTCTCTGAAGGTTTCGTTTCTTCATTTTTGTTGCTGTAAGATAAATTTTTATAATTGGCATGGGCTGTCATGAAACCAGACTGTTCCCATCTGTACAAGATAAGGGAGGCGGGAGTGTAAAACTCTGAAGAATATGCCATTATACTACTTTCTATTTGGATACGGACATATATGTAGTTTCCGGTTTTCTTGCAATATTATTGGCTTACAAAGTGAAATGATGCTATTGGTACTTGAGAACCTTGCATAATTAAGCAAAAGATTATAAAAGATGTGACTAAAATAAAGGGTCTTAGTGATCTGCCTTGATCCTCCCGTTCAGAGACCCCAGTCTCCGTGTGGTCATTTGAGTTGCTAGCAACACTGGAATAATTTGGACATCACTGGCTCAACCATGAAGGGTTAATTTAGCCCTCCCAAAATAGCTACCTCAACAGTGGCACGCAACGTGGGGCCCCCGAACAGGGACGCCTCTGCCCCCGGAGGACAACAACACAAAGGACCCTTGGAGCGGACACAGGTGCTGGAAAATTGGGACTGATCACCCCCCACGGCAACCACGGTAAGTTGGCAGTTATACTGTTCAGACTGACCGTTGGTGTGGTTTTCCTGTGCTTGTTGCTGCAAAGAGGATCTGAAGTTTGTCCCCTGGTGGGGTGATTCATGGGTGGAATCATATAGAGGTGTAGTCCCGTTGGGGGCCCAGTGCTCGAACCGTACCTCATAAGGGACGGACACCCTGGATTGACCAGTGATTGTGGCTCTCTTTATAGTCAAAATATCCTGAAATTCCCGATCATTATTAGTAATTGGGCGTGGTGAAGTGGTCAAAGACTGGGTAGGATACGTAACTCAGGTATATATAGATAGAGATATATAACCAGAGGTGTCCGGAGGGATAGTCTGAGACGTCCTCCTCCTTTCACTGAGTACTGCGAATTTTGGGCTTCCCAGAGGGGGTTGACCCTGTGGAACAGAGACTGAAATGGCCGCTCCAGATCTGTGCACAATTTGTCAGGATATTTAGCTCTAAAGGAGAGAATTAAGTTTCTGTGGAAGAAAAAGAAAAGTTTGGAATTGTGTGAAGGATCAGATACTGTTAGTCTTATGATTCAAAGACGAGGAAAGAAATTTGTCAGGAATGCAAAAAAAAAATATTTTCGATTCTGGGATTTCCTAAGGGCGGGAGGCTACAGCCTACGCAATGGGACGAAGGAGTTAAAAAAAAAAAGAAATAAAGGGAGGTTGACTGATGATGGATTACTTAAAGGCGCTGAGGAATTCCGTGGCTTGGCACATGAATTGTATAATGAAGGTTATGTGGACATTGAACAGCAAGTGAATTTCTGTTACTGCTATGTTGAAGAAGGAAAATTGTCTATTACTATGTCAGGGACGGGATGTATTGTGGTTCAAGAAAGTGACTGTGGTGTGAGAATGTGATTGATTAAAGAAGGAACTAAGATCCAGACAATGTGTCAGGCAGTCGAATAGTTAAAAGTGATGATTTGAAACAAGAAGTTTCCCTGCTAGATGATAAGGTCCCTCCCCAGGAAATCAAGCCTCTCCTCCCGACTGTAAGCTCTGTGCCCCTTAACCCTAGGGCACCGATGTATCCTGGACTAACGAAACTCAGTATGCCCCCACTCTATGATCCTGCCGGGTGGATCTGTGCTGTATGTGGAGTTACTAATCCTCAGTGGAGAGAGGTCTGTTATAATTTGTTATAATTGTGGCACAAGAAGACTGGGTGTTGCAGCCCCCACCTTTCCGTTGTTGAATGCTGACGGTACCTATTATCATCCGCAGCCAGCCTCAATCCCCGTTCACCCAATCCAGAGGAAAAAAAAAAAGTTTTCAGAAGACTTTAACCTGCTCTGTTCAGGAGAGAGAGAGAAAGAAAAAAAAAAAGCAATCTAGCAGCTGCAGCTGCTTCAGTACCCCCTCCCATCTTAGCCCACACCATATCCCCCTTCGCCCCCACCGCAGCTGCAAGCACACAGTGTGCCCTTCAGCCCACACAGCAAACTCTCGCCCCCCCCTCAGACTTCAGCTAGTGGGAACCCTGCTCCTCAGCCCCTCCCTGCTAATTCTCGTTACTGCTCAGTTTGTGATCTCTCCCACATGTCCAGTAAATTTATTAGGGGCAGATTTATTATCACAGTTCTGCTCCAGAATACAATTCCAAGATGATGGTCAGATGGTTTTTTTGTTATATAATCCCTATGTAAAGACAGTGAGGAAATCTGTATTTTGCATGCCCTTCCTACAGTTATGATGGCCCTGATAGCCCAGATCCACCCCCAATATTGCCTGAGGATCAATGACTCACCCCATACCTCTCAGAGATACCATCTAAACTCTGGTCAAAAGGGCCAAATGATATAGGGAAAATGCCTGTAGAACCAGTAAAAGTGTTTCTCAAACCTGGTGCCTAATCCTCATACTCTTTTGTCCCAAATACCCCAGGATGCTGCTTGGTTTACAGTTATTGATCTTACCAATGCCTTCTTTAGCATTCCGTTACACCCAGGCTGCCAGTTTCTATTTGCATTCACTTAGTAGGAACGACAGTTAATATGGACAGTTATGCCACAAGGGGCCCAAAACAGTCCCAACCAGGTTGCAAAATAAATATGAGCAGGTGTCTTTTGCCATTTCTGCCACTGTTAGCCTCCTTAAGTATCTGGCAGCACTTAACTGTCGGGTTTCGGCCTCAAGACTTCAGTTCTGCCTTGGTCAAGTGATTCTTGGGTCACTGTCTCCTTCAGGGTACCAGACACCTCGCAGAACAAAGAAAAATAGCTGTCAGCTCCCTTCCTTTCCCAAAAGATGAAACTTAACTCCAGCGTTTTCTTGGACTATGCACTTATTTTTGTCAGTGGATACCAGATGCATCCCGCATAATGCAACCCCTTTACAACACTTTGAAAGACGGTATAATGAACTATAAGGAAAGATGGCAGTGATGAGGATTTTCTCCAACATGATTGTTCCCAACTTCTGACAGAAGAAACAGCTACTCCACCAAATGCCAGTGAGAATCCACTCCCAAATCCTGATCTGGTGTTATACACGGATGGTTCAAGATATGCTGATGGGTTTGATAGATTCCACACCGGATATGCTGTTACCACAGAGGACACTGTAGTGCACGCAGCTGCACTCCCGCCTTCACAGTCAGCACAAGAAGCAGAACTCCAGGCTCTGACTACTGCATGTACTTTGGCCAAGAACAGACGGGCTAATATATACACGGACTCACGGTATGCATTTGGTATTGCTCGCGATTTTGGGGCTCTATGGGCAAATCGAGGGTTTATTACTACTGCCGGAACCCCAGTGAAAAATACTGAAGCTGTTAAAACCCTCATGGACTCGATCAAATTACCTACTCAGGTGGCTATTATCAAAGGCGCACGGTCCTAGGAACAGCCCACAGACTGTTGGCAACATATTTGCGGATATGCAAGCAAAAGCCGCTGCTCTCTTACCCGTTGAACCAACCATACCAACTATGGTGACCACACGCTCTCAGCGTAAACAGTTACAAGAAGCACTGACCCTACAAGAACCTGATGATCTACAACAGACTGAAGTTTTCTGTCGGACCCCGCGAGACCGCTTAATGACGATGCAGAGAATGTCTCCAAAGGAAGAGGTGAAGCAATGGAAGACTGATGGGGCATGAATGGATAATGGTCTCTGGGAAAAGGACCGACTTGTGTGTCTCCCTAAGCGGATGTATCCTGCTATTGCCACATGGGCACATGGACCTACACATCGAGGAAAGAATCAGGCCCTCGCACTGGTGCAAAAATGCTACTGGGCCCCGGTTCTCCAGTTGGCCGGAAGCATTCCCTGTTACCAACATGACTGCAAAAACTACAGCGAAGAAACTGGTGATGGAAGTTATATGCAGATATGGGGTTCTAGAAGTTGTTGAAAGCGATCAAGGTCCGGCCTTTTCTTCTCATGTGTACCAAGAAGGTCTGACAGTGCTTGGATCCACTGTAGCCCTCCATACTCCGTACCACCCACAATCCAGTGGGAAAGATGAGAGGTTGAATGGCACACTGAAGGGACAATTGACCAAAATGATGCAGGTGACTACGGCTCCATGGCCAGAGCTCCTACCCATTGTACTATACCACATTCGTACTACCCCTATTGCAAAATATGGCCTGTCCCCATATGAGATATTGTTTGGTGCTAGGCCCCCAGTTGCAAATTTCCAGCCCCAGCAGTTATCAGAAGAAACTGATCGTGCTGTTCAATATGTTATTCTGCTTAGTAAAAATCTTGCTAATACCTATGCTCTAGTTTTCTTTTCCAGATTCAGCAGAAACCGACACCTGTTATAACCTGAAGCCAGGTGATTTGGTAGTCGTGAAGAGGCATGTCAGGAAGCACGGACTAGAACCATTGTATGACGGTCCCTATCAAGTCCTCCTCATCACCCAACAAGCCAATATCAAATAAAAGGGGCATAATGTTTTGGTTTTTCGCATTTTCCATATTAGTATTGGTAGAAGTTAAAGTTAAAAGATATTCAAAGACTCAGAGATCAATACGATAAAGACAATGATTGTAATAATGACAGTTGGTGGTCAGACACCTTCTCCTTTCTCAATCCAGCCAATTGGTTTAAGGGAATAGGGGGCTGGGTAGCTGGGATCGTACAAAGCTTGTTACACATTGCTGCCTGTATCCTTGTTGTATATGTGATACTAAAACTTGTTCTTTGGTGTATTTCTGTATGTATTAGGAAATTCTACACTAAGCCAGCTAATGATGATACCAAAGGCGTCGTTGCCCCTGCTCTTCTCTGCACTGATCTCAAAAGGCTACTTGATGAAGATGTTGAAGCCAAGCACATGCCTACCTACAAAAGATCCCCACCACCGTCATCAAAAATTGCTATTCGTGAACTGCAGTATACAGGGGGACGGGTGCGCCACGACAGCCATGACTGATAACACGGCATCAGCCATGTGAAGACCAGTACCCCTCAAGCTGTTAGCTTGGGATAGCACCTCTGATGCTGCATATGTGTTAAAACAATTTATCTAGGGGGAATGTGAAGGGTTAATACTAAAATCAGAGCTGAAGTTTCATTTTGTCCATTCTCTGAAGGTTTCGTTTCTTCATTTTTGTTGCTGTAAGATAAATTTTTTTAATTGGCATGGGCTGTCATGAAACCAGACTGTTCCATCTGTACAAGATAAGGGAGGCGGGAGTGTAAAACTCTGAAGAATATGCCATTATACTACTTTCTATTTGGATACGGACATATATGTAGTTTCCGGTTTTCTTGCAATATTATTGGCTTACAAAGTGAAATGATGCTATTGGTACTTGAGAACCTTGCATAATTAAGCAAAAGATTATAAAAGATGTGACTAAAATAAAGGGGCTTAGTGATCTGCCTCGATCCTCCCGTACAGAGACCCCAGTCTCCGTGTGGTCATTTGAGTTGCTAGCAACACTGGAATAATTTGGACATCACTGACTCAACCGTGAAGGGTTAATTTAGCCCTCCCTAAATAGCTACCTCGACAGTATTTGTAAGACGAAATCAGGTGTAGGACAATCAGAAAAAGGAAAATAAAAACACGCCACCTCCTCTGTACTTTTAACCCACTCCGGATTTTGGCTTACAAATACTGATGTGAAATACTGACCGAATACTGAGCGTGCGAATGTATTCACACCCAAGCCTGTTTTCAGTTTTATGACCAGGTCAAAGTTTACAATTCTGACCAATGTCACTTTATGTGGTAATACAGGTGCTTCTCACAAAATTAGAATATCATCAAAAAGTGAATTTATTTCAGTTCTTCAATACAAAAAGTGACTCTCCTATATTCTATAGAGTCATTACACACAGAGTGATCTATTTCACGTGTTTATTTCTGGTAATGTTGATGATTATGGCTTACAGCCAATGACAACCCAAAAGTCATTATCTCAGTAAATTAGAATACTTAAGAAAAAACATCTGATTATTATGAGAATACTGGAAAAATCTCCTGCCCACAATAATTCCTCTGTGCAAGGGCCTCATTAAAGATGGTGTGTAAAATAAGGTCATTGACTTTAGAGAGAAAACATTTTTCTCGATTAATAATCCATCTATTCCTTTATTATCATTTACCTAAAGTCCATAAAGATAAGATGGGTTCCAAAATCACACCGGCTTATGCAAATCTGTTTATAGGTGTGTATAAAGATTTATTTATCATCAACAGTCTTTGGAATTAACACATTATCATGTACAAGAGATACATTGATGATATGTTTTTTTTATATGGGATAACACAGAAAATAATATTCTACTATTCACTAACTATAGAAATACAAATGACTGGGGATTGGTATTTTCTCCCCTTCATGATCCTCACTGTATCAATTTTCTGGACATCACCGTTTTTTGTGAGGGTAATAATATTTTACTTTTTTTAAAGAGGTTGACACCAATAGTTATATTCACTACAGGAGTGGACACGACAGTAAATAGCTCACTAATATTCCAAACAACCAATTAGGAAAAACTGCAGTCGAATAGAGGATTTTAAAATGCAAGCCTCCGTTCTGCATGAGAGATTCAAGGCCCAAAAATATCCAAAAGACCTAGTTAATAGGACATATACAAATTTATAGAAAACAAACCAGGAAATTTTACTTACTGTACATACAAGAAAAAAACAAAACAGACACAAAATATATGTCTAATTTTATCACCCAATTTAATCAAAACCGCAAAGAAATACAGGATATTTTTTAAATGAATTTGCATATCTTGCTGAATGTCTAGCGGTGGACGCCGCGTCGGTGTAGGCAACACTCTTCCTCCACTGCATTCCACAGGCATACTACAAATAGTAAATATATACTCACTTCTTCTCTTCCTCTTTAAGCAGTTGGACTGACGAAGGTCCGTGTGAGACCGAAACGTCTCATATTGATTTGACTGCACTGAAATTACTTCTGGATTCCACTAATAAGTTGAGTGCCAAGTTTTATTGTCTTTATAAACGGGCAGCATGATGGCTCAGTGATTAGATCTGTACGGTGGTTCAGTGGTTAGCATTGTAGCTTTGCATCACTGGAGTCCTGGGTCCAAATCCCACCAAGGGGTTTGTATGTTCTCACCGTGTTTGTGTGGGTTTCCTCTCACGTTCCAAAGATGTACCGATAGGGAATTCAGATTGTGAGCCACATCATGGACAGCAATGATAATGTGTGCAAAACTGTAAAGCGCTGCGGAATATACTGGCGCTATATAAAAATAAAGATTATTAACTAAAAACCACTAATTGTGTAACCTCTAATGCTACCAGAGAAAAATTCCCTATCAAACAATACTTGAATTGTAATACGGATTTTGTCATTTATGTCATAGATTGTAATTGTGGGAAATGATATGTTGGTAGGACCACCCAACCTTTACACTGCAGATTACACTCTCATAGGCATAATATATATAAAGGTTTCCTTCGGCACGGGCTATCTAGATATTGCACTCTTTTTCACGATAAAAAATCTGAGGATCAGCCTTTTAGAACAAACAAATCCCAGCAAACACACCAGATCGTATTCAAAAACTAAATAGGAAAGAAATATACTGGATTTACAGGTTAAATACTCTGAAACTGCATGGATTAAATGAAATATCAGAGGGGTTTTTATAACTTTTTTATAACTTTTTAATTACATATATTTTATCTCTTAATTTTTTTTCCTTTATTGATTGATTAAATATTAAATAAGCGTGATTTTTTTTCCGAATATATTATTATATAAGATCATACCGATATGTGCTGTTTCATTGGTATATTCCTATAGGCTTGTGCGTATATTTGTATGTCTGTCTATTTGTAATAATTATTGTACCTCTGATTTCACTGAAAATATACCCAAAAGTTTTTTATGTTACAATAATATCTCATGTGGAATAAGCTGCACCATATTGTGATATATCCTTATTATCATGTACCAATGGTTGTTTCCACTTCTGTACCATGTCCATTATTGTTTCCCACACTGATTTGCCTTTTCTTTATCGCTTCCGATGTGGCTGTGGCTCAGAATGTTAGTGCGTGGCTCTAGCGCAGCTGTAAGGAGATAGACCGGACCACGGGTACCTGTATACCGGGTCTGGAACTATGAAGGCTGCATCCTCTGTTCCCGGGGGGAAGCCTGAGTGGGGCGGACCTTTCCCTGCTGTTTGGGGGAAGTCTGAGTGAGGAGGACCTTCCTGAGGACGGAGAAGAGTGGGGAGAGCCAGGAAAAGGCGCTCAGCGTCGGGGGCATAAAAGGAAAAAGTGCGCGAAGCGGGGCAGTCTGGCGCCGGCGGAGAGCAGCACAGAGAGCAGCACGCAGAGCGGTGAGCAACGCGCGCTGCTTACCCCACCAGAGAGTACTGGTGTGGCGACGGGCCATATAGAAGGAGTCCCCGTCGCCTGCACAGAGAGCCGTGCAGAGCAGAGCTATGCCAGCAGAGCGGAGCTGTGCAGAGCCGTGTTAGCAGAGCAGAACCGTGCAGAGCTGTGCACACAGAGTAGAGCCGAGACTGGTGTTGCAGCAGCGAAAGAGAGGAGTGCTCCGTCCGGGGAGCACCAGCCCCACACAGACCAGCAACCGCTGTCGCCTTCCTCTAACCACGGGGACCAGAGGAAGAGAGACGGGCAGTGTGTGCCCAGTGACCGACATAAAGCCAGGTGCCAGAAGCTTCAGGATCGTGAGTACCGTGCGTGTGTCACCTGAAAGAGACCGGGAGCGAGACCATAACCTACACCCTGACTGTGCTAGTAAATCTCGTACCCAGACACTTTTGACTTGACCATTGAATACTTGCAGACCCGCTTTTGCCTCGTACAGGACTCTGGCCCTCACCATTGTTTAGCCACCACAGTATATGGACTAGGGGCAGTGTAAGGTACCGGAGACCGACCACTGTCACCAGAAGACGGGATATTGTTGTGTGCTGGACCCCATTATTAAGGACACTGCGTTGGCCGTTGCCATTGAGTTCGCTGCAGGAGCTGCCGTTCAGGAACTTCCTTACTCCCGGTCTAACGAACTGCCGATATTTGAACCGTTGTTCTTCACCTCAAGTTATCCATTGTCTTTATGTACTGTTTGTCTACACTGTTTAACCCTTTACCTCCCAGCGTGGCGTATTCCCCTGAAAATAAACCTGTTAACCCTTGCTCTGCCTGCGTCCCTTCACTGCATCCCGCGTTCCTGCTAGTACCTTACATGGCCTCCTGTGTGTTTTATCTATGTGGATTCCCCTTGCATCCAATTTCTAATTCTCTATACCGTTTGTTATTTTTATAGTAAACTATTTGGTCAATACTCATAAAGAAATTGTACAAACATTATATTTCTTCTCTAACCGCAGTGCACAAGCTTTTTCTAGTCTTAGAATTAATTTTTTCCCTCACTCCATTAGATTCTGAATATTTCCTCTCCCCCTTTTTTTTCCCGTGATTTTATGTCACCATATATAAAATAATACACTTTTTTTTACTCCAGAATCTTTTTATTTAATTTTTATTTCAAATAAACTTTCATACATATATACACATTTTTTATATAGTTCTCTCCTGATTATACATTTTTTTCTTTTTTTTTTCTGTTCAACACTTTTTTCTTTTCCCCTTTTTTCTTCTTGTCTTCTTAAACAATCGTCCTATAATGTGAACAGAGATTTATACAAGTTATATTGTAATAATCATTTTCGTTTATTCCTTTTATCTTAGCACACCACATGTATGTCATGTGCCATCCCAGGTGGTACCTAACCCAACTTTGACATTTATCACATGTTCCTTTTTTTTACATTTAGCATCACATGGTTCTTTTTTTTAAATTTATCATATGATTATTTTTTTTTTTAATTTATCACACGGTTCTTTTGGCACTCACATTTGAAAGCTGCATACTGTTTTTGCTACATTTGCTATACTTGTGGCCTTTCCTAATGAAGAAGTCTTTTGTACTTTGAAACTCGGAGAATTATTATTATTTATTTTTATAGCGCCATTTATTCCATGGCGCAGTATATAAATCTCTATCCATTTGATAATCTTGGATATACGTCTCATCATTGACCAGCAAGGGCGGAAATCATCCACTAACTGCTCCTTTCTTTCCAGGACAGCGTGTGACATCAGACAATGTGACCGGAGTCTTACGCGGAATAGAGTTCTGATCACACGACCACAATGCCCGCTGCTCTAGATACAGCTGGGGATGCAGCCTGTCCTCCTATCCCGCACATGGGCACCACCGGTAGTTCAGCACTGTATCGGCCAGAAGGGAAAACTCAGCTCAACGATAGAATGATGAAACAGGAGAAATATTATTACAGCAGCTGGCAGGACTCCTAGATGTGGAGCTCAAGAAACGAAGTTAGATCACTCCTGATACTGAATATCGCAATGTGACTGTGACGTCATCCTCCTACCTGCCCTCCTATACACCCCCTACCTGCCTTCATCAGCGTGTAATTGCCTATTTTTTTCATAAGAATAAAAATCAATTTTCACCACCTGACTGTATGATAATTATTAAAAACTTATGATACGGAATAGATTTTGTAAATCTTAAAATCATTCAATAAAAAATGATTTAAAAATATTACTTACCTTTTTTTCTTTAATCTCCCATTGTGAACCCAAAGCAGCAAAAAAATGGACTGAGGACCCTAAGAGGAAGACAAAAATTTGGTAAATAGCGTTTAGAATGGAGAAGAAAGGGCGAGAGGGTTAGTGAGTTTAGAAGTCAGGAACTGAGAAGGGAAATGCTTTTCTCTCACTATGGGACGTATGGATAGACATTTATATATTGGCTTCTTCCATTAAAATATACAATATAGTATAAAGATATAAAGGGAAGACACAAAGTGTATCTACCCCTAATATCAGGAGCCTCAGTGTCACAACATGTCACATACAACAATGGGGGAAGCTTTTCCTTACTTTGGTGGACGTTGCACTTTTTTGCTGCGGACACTTCTGCTGATGGAGAAATAGAAGAAATGATCACAAATAAATACCTTATAAAATAATTATCGGGAACAAGTCCTGGTCCCATAAGGACACAGACAATAAACATAATGTCTTTCCTACACATTTCTACATGATACAGATATATGGATAGATGTCATTACTGATTACACTGGTCAACAGCATTTTTGGTGCCAAAGATATTTCATCGAATTTAGGGTATTTTTGGGGTGCTGATTCTGAATATGTCATCAGTTTTGCCAGATTGGCTCAAGTTTTTGAGATTTTTGGTATCTTATTTATAGCACTTGTTGGTAAATGCGACGCATCATCTCATTAATTTCTTTGGATTAGTACTTGAACTGAGCAGTTCTCAATATAGTTTTGTGTTAATTAGTGTTCTAAAAGTTTGTTCATAGCTTGATTTTTGCACTAACTTTATGTTGTTGTCTGTTTTCCAGTGAAAAGCATGAACTCATCACGAAGAAGTTGTCTTAACGATCCAGACTCATTCTGTTACATTTGTGGTGAATACACACTGCCAAAACATAGAAGAAACATAACAGACTTCGTAAAAAAAGTGTATTTTGCCTATTTTGGGGTTATGCTTGGGGACCAAGACAAGTTTTGGGCACCACACATAGTGTGCAAAGCATGTATCGAATTATTACGAAAATGGAGCAAAGGACAAAGAAAAAGCTTCAAATTTGGTGTTCCAATGGTGTGGAGAGAGCCAAAAAATCATCATGATGACTGTTATTTATGGTAAACACAGGTACAGGCACATCTTCACAATGAGGGACAGGCCTTCTTGCAGATTCCATGTTACTCCCATTTTCGTTTCTTATGCTTATTGAATCCTTGCACTTGCACTGCACAGAAATAACAGTCATCATGATGATTTTTTGGCTCTCTCCACACCATTGGAACACCAAATTTGAAGCTTTTTCTTTGTCCTTTGCTCCATTTTCGTAATAATTCGATACATGCTTTGCACACTATGTGTGGTGCCCAAAACTTGTCTTGGTCCCCAAGCATAACCCCAAAATAGGCAAAATACACTTTTTTTACGAAGTGTGTTATGTTTCTTCTATGTTTTGGCAGTGTATATTCACCACAAATGTAACAGAATGAGTCTGGATCGTTAAGACAACTTCTTCATGATGAGTTCATGCTTTTCACTGGAAAACAGACAACAACATAAAGTTAGTGCAAAAATCAAGCTATGAACAAACTTTTAGAACACTAATTAACACAAAACTATATTGAGAACTGCTCAGTTCAAGTACTAATCCAAAGAAATTAATGAGATGATGCGTCGCATTTACCAACAAGTGCTATAAATAAGATACCAAAAATCTCAAAAACTTGAGCCAATCTGGCAAAACTGATGACATATTCAGAATCAGCACCCCAAAAATACCCCAAATTCATTAAAATATTTTGGACACCAGAAAAAAAAATTTTTTTCGTTGACCTGTGTTATTAGCTCATTGCATAAATATCACTTTCACAAGCATTTGCATGGGACTGATCTCCTGCCAGGACGAATGATTGAATACTTTTCCATCTAGAAGACAGCAATTAGGACATAAGGACGTGTCCATTAGTGGGGAGAGGTTAAGGTACCTACATGTTTATGACCTGGGTCCTGCTGGTTCTCCTAAAAAATTTTGGCATCCACCATTTCCGTTTGTGTCTGAAAAAAATCCAAACAAATGAATTAAGAACCAGAGAGTTCACATTATCATTGTGATCAGTCTATGAGGATATATACAGTGATATTATCCTGTGTAACGTCCTGCGCTTATGTCACAATGTGACATCATCGATCTAAAGCCCAAGGTCTCGTTAGAGTAAATGCAGCCACGATCGCTCTTATTACTTACGGGATCGGCTTTGTGTCGGCGCACGCCGTCTTTACTTCTGGCCTGTGACAAAAATAAAGTTTTCATTAGAAACAGAGATACTTGTGTTTGTGTCCTAAATAAATGCAGTGACTTAAAGAGTATCTGTCAGTAGGATCAACCCTCCTAAGCCGTCTATATGGGCATACAGGTCATGGAAAGCTGAATAAAATGATATATTGATGTCTGCGATCCGATGTCTTATTTCAGAGAAATCCATATTTTTCTTTCCTCTCCAAATTGGCCATTGGGCACTGGAAACAGTTTTCCGGATGGCCACTTTGACTACCAAGGTTGAAGATAGAAGGGCTGGTGTCTGTTTTCAGTGCCCCGTGGCCACATTGGAGCGGCATCGATAATCAGAAGAGACCAGGAGCTCAGAAAATTGTGCTTACTGTAACTCTGGTATAGGGGACCCCAAAAATCAATAGCCCCCAATATGTACATCCATGTTTTATATCCTCCTCAGTCTCTGCCCAGTGATAACAAGTCATTCATCAGTTACTAATAAATATCTAAAATCATATACAGCCCATAATATCTGTTTATGTCACTATCTCTCTACTTACAGTCTGGTGTTATCTTTGCCGCCATCTTTCTCTCCTATCTGTGGTGTTTTATGTCCCACGGACACTTCTTCCTCCTCTTCCTCACTGCTGGACACATAACATAGACTCGTTTTTTATTTGCAGTGTTTTTATAAATGAATTCAGAAAATAAAGCAAAAAAAAAAGCCCCATGCGCAGTTCGCCACATTTTGAGCAGACGTCCCATCCCCGGAACACTGAATGGTGAATAGTAAATAGTTTATTGCTCCGTGTGTGACCCTCTGTTCATTATCCCCATTTACAGGGGCAGAACTACAGCCGTGTCAGCCATATGGATTGCAAAAAGGAGAGCATGTTTGGCCTGAGAGGAGGAGCGGGGAGAGAGACGATCAGGAGGAGAGCTGCACAAGTCTCTCTCTTCTGCTGGACCCTGATCATTGCAGGAGCGGAAGCTGGAGGTCACCTGACAGGTCCGAAATAGCTCTAGGCCCCTCCCTGATGTCACATTCCCGCAAGGAATCTTATAGAACGGAGGGATAGAAATGGAAAAGAACTGTATAGACGGTGCGGAAAGGCTCATAAATAAAGGATCTGACCTCATAGGTCTTTTATTTTTGGCTCCTCCATCAGTTATCATTACGTATATGCAGCCATGTTTTATACCAAGTGACTGACAGTGCCATAACTATAAGTATATAATGCTCTATATTGTATATATATATATCCCCCAATATATTTTTAGTCTCACACTCTCCACTTACCTACTGAAACTCATACTCAAAACCTCACTCTCCCAAGATGTTTCCTCCTCACTCTCGTCTTCCTCACTATTGGACACATAAAATAAGTCATGTAAATTATATATCATCTACTTTGACATCCAGATGACACAAGGTTATATAAAGGCTGGGATACGATATGGTAAGTGAAGAGTCCCGATTAACCCCTTATTGAAGGCACACTATCTCTATATGGAGCTGGCTCAAGAGTTGAGTCTGCTCCCTGCAGCGCCGGTGATGGCTCTGTTACATAGCTGGCACCCAACAGTAACCCAACTGTAACCAGGCAATTGGAGCTAACTGTGACCACAATAGCTTAACCATTTAAATGCTGCTGTGAAGTATGATAGCAGTATTAAAAAGGGGAAACTGTCATTTTGTATGGCCCTCACCACCCACGCAAAGCGATCGTAGGGTGCTAATTGGTTTACATTGCAGTTAGAGGTCTACTGGAGGCCTCCGTGTCTGCCATGTGTGATCTCCTATGACACCCGGCCTGAGCCTTTCTTCATTCTGTACCCATAACCAGTCATTCATCGGTTACTATGAAACATCTACAGGCGTGCACATCATATAATATCTGTATATGTCACTGTCTCTCTACTTACAGTCCGATGTTCTCCTCTCTGCTGTTATCCTCTTTTATCTCTGTCACTTTATCATTGATGTCATCGTCTCCTTCCTCTTCCCCTCTACTGAAGACATAACATAACCCTTTATAAGTGAGGGTTAAAGGGGTCCACGCATTGCAATCATGGTGCATTTTTTGCAATGGTTTTTCAAAATCAATGCAAAAAAGCAGCAATGAAAATTCTAATAACTTACTTGATGGATTCCACGCTCGCCCAGGCTGATTTTGTTTTTCTACATATAAAAATGTAAGTTTTATTAGAAACATTGTGATATTTAAGAAACATACAGAAAATAACATATATACAGTGTGTCTCGTTATTAACCCCTTAACGACCGCCGATACGCCTTTTAACGGTGGTAGTTAAGGGTACTTAAAGGGAATCTGTCACCCATATTAAGTAATATCATGTAAAGATATCACTAAATTGTGCGTCCCATAAGGATTCTATAAGGGCTTTTGACTCCCCCCGACCCCGCACCTTTGAGGCATAAATAACTTTTTTAGCTTGTTGGGGATGCATGCAAATCGCCGGGGTCCGATGAGCGTGGCTTAGTAGTCTTCTCCCCCCCACCTCCTTGGCTTGCTTCACGTAATCTTCGTCTGTGAATACCACAGACGCCGTTGGTTTCCGCGCTTGCGCAATGTAAAGGCCCCGTCGCCTGCGCAGTATGCTTTGCCCAACTGTGGGTGAAGCATATAGTTGCTACTACGCAAGCGCCGGTATTTTCCAGCGCGGTCTATGCCCCGGAAGACTTCACATGCAGGACACACTTCCGGGGCATAGACCGCGTTGGAAAATGCCGAAGCTTGCACAGTAGTGATTATATGCTTCGCCCACAGTTGGGCAAAGCTTACTGCACAGGCGCCGGGGGCCTTTACATTGCGCAAGCGCAGAAACCAACGGCGTCTCTGGTATTCACAGACGAAGATTACGTGAAGCAAGCCGAGGAGGTGGGGGGGAGAAGACTACTAAGCCACGCCCATCGGACTGGACAGCAGCGATTTGCATGCATCCCCAACAAGCTAAAAAAGGTATTTATGCCTCAAAGGTGCGGGGTCGGGGGGAGTCAAAAGCCCTAATAGAATCCTTATGGGACGCACAATTTAGTGATATCTTTACATGATATCACTAAATATGGGTGACAGATTCCCTTTAAACCACAGCACGGCGCTGTGGAAAAAGTGTATCGCGCCACCCCGAGTTGGAGGTCATCAAAAAGGAAGAAAAATGTCACAAGCCTGCAAGGAATGTTATAGAACGGAGGGATAGAAATGGAGAACCACTTTGTAGATGGCACAGAAATGCTCATGAACAAAGGATCTGACCTCACTGGTCTTTTTTTTGGCTCCTCCATCAGTTATTATTATGTATGTGCAGCCATGTTTTATATCAAGTGACTGACAGTGCCATAACTATAAATATATAATTTTCTATATTGTATGTATATATCCCCCATAATATATTTAGTCTCACACTCTCCACTTAACCAATCACACTCCAATTCTCACTCTTCCAAGAATTTTTCCTCCTATTCCTCCTAACTCTCATCTTCCTCTCTTTTGGACACATAAAATAAGTCATATCAATCACATATCATCTACTTTGACATCCAGATAACACAGGGTTTATAAAGATTGGGGTAAGATGTGCTGAATGAAAAGTCCAGATTAACCTCTAATTGAGGGCGCACTATCTTTGTATGGAGCGGGCTCAAGAGATGAGTCTGCTCCCCGCACCGCCGGTGATGGCTCTGTTACATAGCTGGCACCCAACAGTAACTGATGCAATTGGAGCTAGCTGTGATCGCATTACATTAACCTTTAAATGCTGCTGTGAAGTATGAGACAAGTATTAAAAAGGGGCTTTCCAACAGCGACTGTCACTTTGTATGGCCACGCAATGCGATCATAGGGTGCTGATTGATTGACATTGCAGCTAGGGGTCTACCAGAGACCTCTGTGTCTGCCATGTGTGATCTCCTACGAAGTCCAGCCTGAATCTTCTTCAGTCTGTACCCATAACCAGTCATTCATCAGTTACTATGAAACCTCTACAATCATTTACATCCAATAAAATCTGTATATGTCACTAATCTCTCTACATACAGTCTGATGTTCTCCTCTCTGCTGTCTTCCTCCTTTATCTCTGTCACTTTATCATAGATGTCATCGTCTCCTTCCTCTTCCTCTCTACTGAAGACATAACATAACCCTTTATAAGTGAGGGTTAAAGGGGTCCACGCATTGCAATCATGGTGCATTTTTTGGAATGGGTTTTCAAAATCAATGCAAAAAAGAAGCAATGAAAATTCTAATAACTTACTTGATGGATTCTACGCTCGCCCAGGCTGTTTTTGTTTTTCTACATATAAAAATGTAAGTTTTATTAGAAACAGTGTGATATTTAAGAAACATACAGAAAATAACATGTATTCAGTGTGTCTTGTTATTAACCCCTTAACGACTTCCGATACGCCTTTTAACGACGGTAGTTAAGGGTACTTAAACCACAGCGTCGATAATTAACGGCGGTGTGGAAAAAGTGTATCATGCCCCCCAGAGTCGGATTTTCTCCAGGGTCTCAGCTGCCGGTGGTAGCCGAGACCCCAGAGAACATGATTCGGGTTGGTTTTTACCGACCCCGCTTTTGTGATCGCCGTTATTAACCGTTTAATTGCGACTGCAAAAAAAACAAGTTTGGTGTGCCATTTAATTTCTCTCTCCTCTGATGTGTTCACACATCAGAGGAGAGAGAAATAGGGTCCCCGATCCCCCCCGGTACCTCCCGGTGGTCCTCGGCCCGCGTGCTTCCCCTCCATGGGCGCCACCATCTTCTTCTGGGAAGAAAATGGTGGGTAATGCGCAATGCGCCTAACGAGATCTGCCGGCCGGTACCCGGCAACAATAAGATTTTTCCTATTGGTTCATTTTGGTCACTGTGATAGGGTCTATCACAGTGAACAAAATAAAAAAAAATAGTAAATAAACCCCTCCTTTATCACCCCCATAGGTAGGGAAAAATAATGAAATAAAGAAAATATATTTATTTTCATTTTTCCATTAGGTTTAGGGTTAGAATTACGGTTAGGGTTGGAATTAGGGTTAGGGTTGGAATTAGGATTAGGGTGAGGGTTAGGGGTGTGTTGGGGTTAGGGTTTGAGCTAGAATTGAGGGATTTCCACTATTTAGGCACATCAGGGGGTCTCCAAACGCGACATGGCACCACCATTGATTACAGCCACTTTTGTCTTCAAAAAGTCAACTGGTTCTCCCTCCCTTCCGAGCCCAGACATGTGCCCAAACAGTGGTTTACCCCAACATATGGAGCATCGGCGCACTTAGGACAAATTGCACACCAACTTTGGGGGTCTAATTTCTCCTATTACCCTTGGGAAAATAAAAAAAATTGAGGGCTAAAAAATCATTTTTGTAGAAAAAAAATAATTTTTTATTTTCATGGCTTTGCGTTATAAACTTCAGTGAAGCAGTTGGGGGTTCAAAGTGCTCACCACACAAGCTTCTTGGGTGGTCTAGCTTCCAAAATGGGGTCACTTGTGGGGGGTTTCAACTGTTTAGGCACATCAGCGGCTCTGCAAACGCAACATGACGTCCACGGACAATTCCATCAAAGTCAGCATTCCAAAACGGTGCTCCTTCCCTTCCGAGCTCTCCCATGCGCCCAAACAGTGGTTTCCCCCACATATGGGGTATCAGTGTACTCAAGACAAATTGCACAACAACTTTTGTGGTCCAATTTCTCCTGTTAGCCTTGTGAAAATATAACATAGCGGGCTAAAAAATCATTTTTGAGGAAAAATAATTATTATAAACTTCTGTGAAGAACTCGGGGTTCAAAGTTCTCACCACACATCTAGATAAGTTCCTTAAAGGGTCTAGTTTTCAAAATGGTGTCACTTGTGGGGGGTTTCCACTGTTTAGGCACATCAGGGGCGCACCAAACGCTACATGGCGTCCAATCTGAATTCCAGCCAATTCTGCATTGAAAAAGTCAAACAGCGCTCCTTCCCTTCTGAGCTGTGCCGTGCGCCCAAACAGTGGTTTACCCCAACATATGGGGTATGGGCGTACTCAGCACAAATTGCACAACAACTATGGGGGTCTAATTTCTCCTGTTACCCTTGTAAAAATAAAAATTTGGGGTCGAAAAGATCATTTTTGTGGAAAAAATATTATTTATTTTCACGGCTCTACGTTATAAAACTTCTGTGAAGCACTTGGAGGTTCAAAGTGCTCACCACTCATTTAGATAAGCTCCTTAAGGGGTCTAGTTTCCAAAATGGGGTCACTTGTTGGGGGTTTCCACTGTTTAGGCACATCAGGGGCTCTCCAAACCCAATATGGTGTCCGATCTCAATTCCAGCCAATTCTGCATTGAAAAAGTCAAACGTCGCTCCTTCCGTTCCAAGCCCTGATGTGCGCACAAACAGTGGTTTACCCCCACATATGGGGTATCAGCGTATTCAGGAGAAATTGCACAACAAATTTTGTGGTTCATTTTTTTCCTTTTACACATGTGAAAATAACAAAAAACTGGTTCTGAAGTAAAATGTAAAAAAAAGTTAAATGTTAATTTTTTCCTTCCACATTGCTTCAGTTCCTGTGAAGCATGTAAAGGGTTAAACTTCTTGAATGTGGTTTTGAGCACCTTGAAGGGTGCAGTTTTTAGAATGGTGTCACTTTTGGGTATTTTCTGTCATATTGACCTCTCAAAGTGACTTCAAATGAGAGGTGGTCCCTAAAAAAATGGTTTTGTAAATTTTGTTGTAAAAATGAGAAATCACTGGTCAACTTTTAACTCTTATAAGTTCCTAACAAAAAAATGTTGGTTCCAAAATTGTGCTGATGTAAAGCACACATGTGGTAAATGTTATTTATTAAGTATTTTTTGTGACATATCTCTCTGATTTAAGGGCATAAAAAATAAAATTTGAAAATTGCAAAATTTTAAACATTTTCGCCATATTTCCATTTTTTTCATAAATAAACACAAGCCATATTGAAGAAATTTTACCACTAACATGAAGTACAACATGTCATGAAAAAACAGTCTCAGAATCAGTCAGATCCGTAGAAGCGTTCCAGAGCTATAACCTCATAAATTGACAGTGGTCAAAATTGTAAAAATTGGCCCGGTCATTAAGCTGCAAATTGGCTCCAAACCTAAGGGGTTAAACGCAATGACGTATGATAGCATTCAGGGGCATAACTATATAGATGAAATAGGAAAAAAATAGTTTGCTGGTATCCGAGATGAACATTTATATATAGCTATAGGGGGTGTAGAGCGAGCAGTCGCATTGGGACACCCTCATCTGCCACATATATATTCATCACTATTACTAATGGTTATGGTACCTGAGGGGCCCTATTACATATTTCACATTAGGGCCCAAGAAGTTCAAGTTACACCTCTGACTGCATCTATGTCTCATAGTGAAAAGTAGCGGAAGACTACAAACATTGAAATTCGTGGACCATGATTACACCAGTTACTTACGGCAATGGCACTTCAAAAAACGATGCAACTGATTCATTGGATCTTGAGCACCTGAAATGAAAAGAATAAAGTCCTGGTTAGAAGAATTGATACTTAGGAAGCCTACAGATAAAGTTATCTGCCGTGATGTGCACAAAGCAGTGCACTCTCTATCGGCAACAGAGCAGAGTGCACTGTCACTGCACATTATAAGATGAATTCCCAGCAATCAAAAGCGTAACTTGTGGGCGGTTGGTGCTCCTCTCTGCAAGCCAAGTATTCATCTTACAAGGTGAATTGACAGTGCGCTCTGATCTGTTGCCGGCTCATTGCTACTGATCTGATGTGGCGAGAAAGGGCAGTCTTTGTGCATAGAGCACAGTGCACATTGTGCAGGGAATAGCCCAGCCCCTGATATGGAGGTCACTGCTAATGCTTCATTACTGGAATAGTGCAGAGGCCGGGGCAGTGACCGCAGATTCTGCCCCCTGATGATGTCATGTCTGAGTATCCCGATATGCATTGGGATTTTCACACAAAAGGTCATCAAAAAGGAAGAGAAAAAAAAGTCACATGCCTGCAAGGAATTTTATAGAATGGAGGGATAGAAATGGAGAACCACTTTGTAGACGGTACAGAAATGCTCATGAACAAAGGATCTGACCTCACTGGTCTTTTGTATTCGGCTCCTCCATCAGTTATCATTGCATATACATAGACATATATACAGCCATGTTTTATACCAAATGACTGAAAGTGCCATAACTATAAGTATATAATGTTCTACATTGTATGTATATATCCACCAATATATATTTAGTCTCACACTCTCCACTTACCCAGTCACACTCCAATTCTCACTCTTCCATGATGTTTCCTCCTGTTCCTTCTCACTCTCATCTTCCTCACTATTGGACACATAAAATAAGTCATATAAATCTACTTTGACATCCAGATAACACAGGGTTATATAAAGGCTGGGGTAGGGGTACGATATGCTGAATGAAGAGTCCCGATTAACCCTTTATTGAGGGCGCACTATCTCTGTATGAAGCAGGCTCAAGACTTGAGTCTGTTCCCCGCACCGCCGGTGATGGCTCTGTTACATAGCTGGCACCCCACACTAACTGATGCAATTGGAGCTAGCTGTGATTGCATTACATTAACCTTTAAATGCTGCTGTGAAGTATGAGACAAGTATTCAAAAGGGGCTTTTCAACAGCGACTGTCACTTTGTATGGCCACGCAAAGCGATCATAGGGTGCTGATTGGTTGACATTGTAGCTTGGGGTCTACTAGAGGCCTCTGTGTCTGCCATGTGTGATCTCCTATATAGTCCAGCCTGAACCTTCATCAGTCTGTACCCATAACCAGTCATTCATCAGTTACTATGAAACCTCTACAATCATTTACAGCCAATAACATCTGTATATGTCACTAATCTCTCTACTTACAGTCTGATGTTCTCCTCTCTGCTGTTTTCCTCCTTTATCGCTATCACTTTATCATTGATGTCATCTCCTCCTTTCTCTTCTTCTCTACTGAACACATAATATAACCCTTTATAAGTGAGGTTTAAAGGGGTCCATGCATTGCAATCATGGTGCATTTTTTGCAATGGTTTTCCAAAATCAATGCAAAACTGCAGTGTTTTTACTGTGATTTTGGAAAAAACAAGTAAGAAATATACTGTGACTGAACCAATTAACTGACTCTAGTGAAGATTAATACACCATTCCTGAACAGGGGAGATTTTACAGATTAATTTTAGAGTTTTACAGCTGAGCACACAGTTCTGCACAGCTCCAGGAGGTGGCCATCAGTTCTGCACAGCTCCAGTAGGTGGTGTTCAGTTCTGCACAGCTCCAGTAGGTGGCGCTCTGTTCTGTACAGCTCCAGTAGGTGGCGCTCCTAAGCACAAGGACACTGCGGCTTGTATCGTAAATAATGTTACAGATCTGCGCAATTATGACATCACGCCGGTCAGTATCCGCTGTCAGGAGTTAGGGCGTGGAACGGACAACTGCAGCAGCCTTCCCCTTCTCTGGCACTGGGGCCGAGAGGTGGAACGAATACCAAACCTAAGTCAGCCATTGTAAGCCTTAGGAGAGTACAGTAAACAGCGGCACCCGGACAGAGAACAGAAATAAATGGCCTCCTTAGTGTCCGCTTGTCACTTGCTCATTTCTTAGTGCTCTTCTCTGCCATTTGGACGCTATAGGAGCAATAAATTGGAAAATGGGCATCCAGCGGGCACCGCACAGAATGATACTAACTGGGCAAACGGGCGCTTAGGAGACGTTGAATTCACCGGCCATTTTCCATTTATTGTCCCTTTTCTCTCATTCTCGTCATTACCTCCTTTCTGACATATATTTACCCCTTTAAACAGACAAGTGAAGGGTGCGGGGCAGAAATTGTGTAATGGGAACCAATGTGTTACGACACAGAGAGGCATGAAATGAACAATGGATTAACCCTGGAAACGTGCTAATTCTCTGAACAGAAAAAAGTGTTAAATTATTTTAAAGTTAGTTTATCACACTAATTATAACTTTTATATTCATTTCTTCCAGGATTTCCAAAGTCCTGGTCTATGGGTTCCATTAATGCAAATGCAGCGATGAAAGTTCTAGTCACTTACTTGATGGATTCCATGCTCGCCCAGGCTGTTTTTATTGGTCTTATTGGCCTATAAAAATGTAAGCTTTGTTAGAAACCGTGTGATACTTAAGAAACATACAGAAAATATCATCTATACAGTGTGTCTCGTTAGTAAATGCAATGACATATGATAGCATTCAGGGGCATAACTATATAGAGTCAAAATAGATTCTGGTATCCGAGATGAACATTTCCATATAGCTATAGTGTAGAGCGAGCAGTCGCATCGGGACATACATATTCATCAATATTACTAATGGTCATGGTACCTGAGGGGCCCTGTTGCATATTTTGCAATGGGGCCCAAGAAGTTCAGGTTACACCTCTGACTGCATCTATATCTCATAGTAAAAAGAAACTTAGGACTACAAACATTGAAAGTCGTGGACCACGATTATACCAGTTACTTACGGCAGTGACTCTTCATTATCCCATGCGATCA
Organism: Dendrobates tinctorius; assembly: GCF_039654945.1. Lineage (NCBI taxonomy): Eukaryota > Metazoa > Chordata > Amphibia > Anura > Dendrobatidae > Dendrobates > Dendrobates tinctorius. The sequence goes on from NW_027361738.1 coordinate 80,125,759, forward strand.
TTCTCTGGGATTCAATGGGCCTGATATGAAAAAATACAACGCTGATTAGAAGAATTGATACTTAGGAAGGCTACGGATAAAGTTATCTGCCGTGATGTGCACAAAGCAGTGCGCTCTCTTGTCGGCAACAAAGCAGAGCGCATTGTCAGTTACTGTCATTGCGCATTCCCAGCATGTGGAGACCAGCGCCACTTCTGCAATTCACAACATTTGTGAAGATCGTTGCTCCCCTCTACAAGCTGTGTATTCTTCTTACAAGGCGAACTGACAGTGCGCTCTGCTCTGATCCAGGCTCATTGCTAGTGATCTGAGCCGGCGAGTAAGCGCACTGTCTTTGTGCACATTGCCGAGGACTAGCCAAGCCCCTGAAATGAAGGTCACTGCTGACACTTCATTTCATGAAGAGGGTAAAGACTGGGACAGTGAACGCAGCCTCTGTCTCCTGATGAAGGTTTATTTGAGTATTCCAGCATGCACTGGGATTTTCAAATAAAGCGTCATCAAAAAGAAAGTAGGAAAAAAAGAAAGAAAAGCAGTCGGATAGTGTAGTTAGGGAAGTATATGGGATGAGTAACAGTATGAAGAATTCAGCGGGATCTAAAGTCTCTATTAGTGTAAGTAATGTATGTTTCATATGGAAACAGTGTAAATGCCCATGAGTGAGAGCGGTAATGCCATGATGCCATCATTATGGAGTCCTCTCCTTATTGGTACACATACCACTCCTATATGAATGTGGTAGGAAGATGGAATAAGATAAATACCTGAATACTCACTTTGCATTCTCCATTTTGTGCATCAATCTGTTAACCCCTTAATGTCCAATGACGGACACAGTCCATTATTGGACTTCTCCCCTGCTTTGATGAAGACTCCGGCGCTGAGCCCGTATCAGAGCCGGGACATGTCAGCTATTTTGGACAGCTGACATGTGCCCGCAATAGGCGCAGGTGGAATCGCGATCCACCTGCACCTATTAACCCATTAAATGCCATTGTCAAACGCTGACAACGGCATTTAACCGGCGCTTCCGGCCGCCGGGCCGGAAATGAGGTCATCGCTGACCCCGTCACGTGATCGGGGGTCAGTGATGCGTTGGCATAACAACCAGAGGTCTCTTGGAGACCTCTATTACTGTTGATGCCGCTTTGCTATGAGTGCCACCCGGTGGTCGGCGCTCATAGCTATGCAGTAATTCTGCTACATATAGGCGATCTGCTCATCGCCTATATGTAGCAGAGCCGATCCAGTATGGCATGCTTCTAGCCTCCCATAGAGGCTATTTAAGCATGGCAACTTTAAAAAAAAAAGTATATTAAAAAATATGAAAAAAATAAAAAAATATAAAAGTTCAAATCACCCCCCTTTCGCCCTATTCAAAATAAAGCAATAAAAAGAAAATTACACATATTTGGTATCGCTGCGTTCAGAATCGCCCGATCTATCAATAAAAAAGGCATTAACAAGATCTATAAACAGCGTAGCGAGAAAAAAATTCAAAACCCCAGAATTACGTTTTTTTGATCTCCGTGACAATGCATTAAAATGCAATAACAGGCGATCAAAAGAACGTGTCTGCATAAACGTGGTATCATTAAAAATGGCAGCTTGGCATGCAAAAAATAAGCCCTCACCCGACCCCAGATCACGAAAAATGGAGACGCTACGGGTCTCGGAAAATGGTGTTGGTTTTTTTGGGGGGTTTTTTTAGCAAACTTTGGATTTTTTTTCACCACTTAGAT